>NC_083466.1:28447755-28520844 GCF_030014155.1 Tachysurus vachellii | reverse complement strand
TTTAAGTGCCACCAGATCCTTATTAGCAAGCTAGAGACTTTGTGCTAACCGCTGAGTCACAGCTTGCTGCTGCACACTAGTCTCCATTAAATGTTACAGCATCTGCACTATTGTGGGTCTTTTGGGTGTAGCTGTCCTTGTGCCCACATTCTCCACCAATGTAGTGCACTCAGAATGCAGAGGTCAGCAGAAACACACAAGACAATCAGGATTAGTGAAAAAAATTAAAAGTTTCTTTACAGTTTGTGTCCAAAACATGAGAAAAAATGTTAAAATTCTAAAGAGAAAATATGGTGCCTTCTTGCGCTGGAGCAGATACTGTGCACAGTTTTATGAGTGATGCCATGGGTGCTGGCCATGCATGGTCTTCTGGAGGAGATCGGTGTAGACAAGGCTGTACGCAGGGGAAAAATAAGGTTGACAGGCATGGCTGGAGCATGGTAGCATTGTCCTCAAGCCAGGGGCTGACTAGATTAAAAAGAAAAAGAAAGAAGGCACAGATTAATGCAGGGGCTTAAGACGGAGGTAACTGCACCATTTGTTGCCTTTTATATCTCAGATATTTTCTAATTTTTGACATGTTCCTTTTTTAATATTAATTCTTCATATGTTCTTCTTCAGTCACAGCATTTTCTGTACATTCAACTGTTTGTTTAAGTAATGAAGATTTTTAAAAAATATTGTTTATTATTCTGTTTCTTGGGCCGTTCTATGCTTTTGATTTCTCTTTTACTGGATCATAATAAAGTCAGATTCAATAAAAATCTCTAAATCATTCTTAGAAAAGTTTGTTGAATTACCTCTGTTCTAATTACATTACATTACAAAAATAATTACATTAAAACAAAACAATTAAGGTGAATATATCTAGTCTAGTGGCCACAATGTGTAATTGTAATAAGTACACCTCAATTAGGGGCGTAGCTTATTACGTCACTTTACAGAAACTAAAGTAAGGTGTGTAAGTTTCCTGATCAGGATTCAACACAGGACACAATCACCAGTTTGAAGCGTTTGCAGTTTTCCTTCAAGGAGCTAAAACCACAGCAGGTAAAGTGTAAGTGAGCAGGAAAAGTGAAAGACTAACAAAATGATGTTAAAGTAAACAGTAACTGTATTTTATTTCTGTAAGAAGTTTCACATACCGGAAATGAAAATGTGCAACGTAAAATATCATTTAAATTGATTTTATATATATTTTATATAATAGCTTTCAGAGTAACAGATGATAATAACGCAGAGAATGTATTTACCCGTGTGTGTGTGTGTGTGTGTGTAGGTGTTTATGTGGGTGTTTGTGTGTGTGCTTGTGTTTTTGCGTGTGTCGTTGTGTGTGTGTATTTACACTGTTTTATGTTAATACATTTATCATTATTAAATCTAAACAACATTCTAAATATTATTTATGAATATTACAACTGTTCATAATTTTACACACCATTATAACGATTACAAAATAATCACTTTTTTGCTGATTACAGTGTAAAACTCTGTTTTTGTTTTTGTTTGTTTTTTTTATATATATAATTTTCTGGTAACATTACAACACTGAGTGTTTTGTTCCTTGATTGGATAATTAAAATTTACAGTGTGTAAATATTGCAGTGTTTAAAGTTTTCTGTGGTCTAAATCCACTCTCATTGTGTCTCCTGTGTCAGTCATGGCTTCCTCCAGCAGTGTCCTGTGTGAAGATCAGCTCCAGTGTCCCATCTGTCTAGATGTGTTCACTGATCCAGTCTCTACTCCATGTGGACACAACTACTGTATGATCTGTCTCAAAGAGTTCTGGGACAGCAGTTCACACTGCCAGTGTCCAGTGTGTAAGGAGGAATTCCCTAAACGTCCTGAACTACGTATCAATACGTTCATCTCTGCACTTGCTGCTCCATTTAATAAGTCAGTTCAGGTGAAATCCAGCACTGCTACAGAAAAACCAACCCAATCTCAGGTGTTCTGTGACATTTGCTGTGAAAAGAAATGTGCAGCTGTGAAGTCCTGCCTGATCTGTATGACCTCTTACTGCAAGACTCACCTGGAACCTCATGAAAGAGTTTCTTCATTAAAGAAACACAAACTGATCGACCCTGTGGAGAACCTGGAGGACTACATCTGTCAGAAACATGAGAGGGCCCTGGAGCTGTTCTGTAAAGATGACCAGACGTGTGTGTGTAAGTTCTGTACTGAGACAGAGCACAAAACTCACAACACTGTTCCTCTAGAGGAGGAGAGCAGAGAGAAGAAGGTGAGAGACAGGAAATGAATAATGGATACTAGATAAAAACAAAGATTTCAAATTAATTTCATTGAGTAATATAATGAAATTGTATTCAATGCTAAATCAATTGTATCAGATCCAGTTGGGAAAAACACAAGTGGAAGTTCAGCAGATGATCCAGGAGCGACTGAAGAAGATTGCGGAAATCAAACAATCTTTAAAACTCAATGAAGTGAGTCTCTTAACTACATCATACAACTACATCTCTTTAATCTACATCATAGTTCCTTCATAAAAACACTATTAAAATCATGATATAATCATAAGGAATAAAACAGTTTAGCTCGATTTATCTCCTGTTAGAAAACCACAGAGAAGGAGAAAGCAGACTTTGTGGAGATCTTCAGTAATCTGATGAGCTGCATTGAGAGAAGCCAGGCTGAGCTGTTTAAGGTGATGGAGGAGAAGCAGAAAGCAGCAGAGAGGCAGGCTGAAGAGTTCATTAAAGAGCTGGAGCAGGAAATCACTGAGCTAAAGAGGAGAAACACTGAGCTGGAGCAGCTCTCACACACTGAGGATCACCTCCACCTTCTACAGGTCAGAGTCCCTCTGTTTCTCAATATCAATGCAGCACATGACAGGACAGCAGTCCCCATGCTGAGGGATTTCTCCTCTCTCCTGCTGTACTGTAGATTTACCCATCACTGTGCAGCCCTCCACACACCCAGGACTGGACTGACCTCACAATTAACAATCATCTGAATGTGGAGACTCTGAGGAGAGCTCTGTCTCAGCTTCAGGAAACTCTAAGGGAGGAAACGGAGGAGATTCACAAGATCAGTAAGTGTTTAATGATTTGAAAGGGAAGGTTTTTGTGGAAAAAAAAACCCACAATCTAACCATCAATGAAGCAAAATAAAATGTTAACAGTTAATTATGTTTAAAATCATTTTCCAAACAGAACTGAAGAGAATTCAACAATATGCAGGTTTGTGAGCTCTTATTGATCACATGAATAAATGTATTTAGATTTCTTCACTGTTCCACACTGTGCAGTAATAAAACTGATGTATGCTGTGTTTCTCTTTCTTAGTGGATGTGACTCTGGATCCTGACACAGCTCATCCTAATCTCATCCTGACTGATGATGGGAAACAAGTTACATTTAGAGACAAGAGACAGAAACTCCCTGATAATCCAGAGAGGTTTGATGACTGTTTCTATGTGTTGGGAAATGAGGGATTCACCTCAGGGAGATTTTACTATGAGGTGCAGGTCAGAGGGACTGATTGGGATTTAGAAGTGGTCAGAGAGTCTGTTAACAGGAAAGGGGAGATTACAGTCAGCACTGAGGATGGATATTGGTGTGTGTGGCTGAGGAATAAGACTGAATATAAGGCTCTGGACTCTCCTCCTGTCTCCCTGTCCTTGAAACAGGCTCCTCAGAAGGTGGGGGTGTTTGTGGATTATGAGGAGGGTTTGATCTCCTTCTATGATTTTGATGTAAAATCTCATATCTACTCTTTCACTGGTCAGACTTTCACTGAGAAACTTTATCCATTATTCAGCCCCTGTTACAATGACGGAGGTAAAAATTCATCACCACTGATCATCTGTCCTCTTAATCAAATCTAATATACATTTCTAAATTGTTCTTTATTTTTTAGTAAAAAATTAGAACACTGTTAGTATTATCTTGATTTCGTTTTTTTGACTGAGATTAGTAAGAACTTTAATCAATTATAAGTAAATCTGTTTTAATGTTGGTCTCATTAAGATTATTTTTCATGTTAACGTGATATAATATATAATATATAACTGACCTTTAAATTATATTCACCAGAATATATTTTTAATCTATATTTTAAATCTTATTAAACTTTTGACCCCCAAATAATATCCTCACTGACTGAACAGTGTATTCATCAGTCCTAACTGGGTTTTTGGATCGCTGTACTTTTTTGTAATGTTCAATGTTCTAAATGTTGTTTATATATCGTCGCTGTCGGGCGGAATCCTTGTATCTCCAAAACCATTATTTTTCAGGAAATAAAAAAAAACAGTATTTTTTTGAGTTATTAAACATTGTATCTTTAAAGTTGTTATTATACCTTATATTGCTATCATATACTGTTGTGTACCAACATTAACACAACATTTTCCCAAAGTCATGTTTTATCAGAGATACAAGCTTTATGACTTGGGAGCAGGGAGATACGGGATTATGCTGTCATTGATAAGAACGGTACGGACACAGACGTCGCTGCTGCCAGCAGTGTTCAATAAAGTCTGCGGTCACGTTGAGCCTTTTGACAAGAGACAAGGCTTCAATAGTTAACCAAAGCTAATGACTGTAGTTATATACATCTTCCTAAACTCTATTTTAAAGGTTTAAGAGCTATAAGTGATGCAATACAAAACACAATAAGTTGATTAGGCTGTCAGGTGGAAATTAGTCTAATCTGCTCACAAACTTACCTTCGTGGCTCACGGGTTTCTTTCTGCACAGAAGCATTACAGCTATCAATTTTTAACAAAACAGACCTACTCAAATGTATCTAACCTAACTAATGTCACTTGTTAGTGTCCACAAAACAGTGTATTACATGCACAGTGCCAAGAGAGGCATTGTCTATAAGTAGGCTGACTTAAAGTCAGTAAAATAATAATAAAAACAATAATTTAATAGTGGTATCCAAAACATTCAATTTAATTCAAATATTATATTATAAAAAAAAATTTTAAACGTCAATGAACATGTATAATAAGCAGTAATAAATAGATATTTAAAATACATCAATAACACAGATAAACATTGATAAAATTATAGTTAAAGGGATAGTTCACCCAAAAAATAAAATTAATAAAGTTCAAATTATTGTTTCACTACGTTAAACGGCATGTTTACGTATAATAACGAGGCAAAAAGCCAGCCAGCTTGCTTAAAGTGATGAGCATGACGGTTGAACATAACGGTTTGCCTTGACACTGTAAGATACAATCCTATCTTATCTGCAATGCACAGGGTTTAGTCCGGGTTGCAGTGGATTGTCTTGCGCTAAATCCCTGTCCTCAGACGAGCACCAGAACTAGCGGGGGTCAAGATTTTTTTTTCTTTGAGCCCCACGAAAATCACTTTAGATATCACTTTAAGACGTGTTGATTCGTTGCGACTCTTAATCTTGAGGAGAAATATGCCGCACAGCTCTCCCGCGGAGTGAAGAAGAGGTGCAGTTATGAGGTTTCTCAGACAGTTGAAGTGTCCAATGGAGTTATGAGATTTGCCTTCAAGCTATTTTCAAGGCTTTAGATTAGTTAATAACTTGTAAAAATAAAAGACCCACGTGGGGACTGACCAATAGCATCGATATGTGAAAAAATATGAAATTAACCAAATTTGGACATACGAGGTTTCCGTATATCCACGACGATATGAAATGAGTATTAGGACTAAATAAATAAATACTGTTTATTTATTAATTATTTAATTTATTTATTTTTAGCCTGTGCATTTAGCTACATCAGTCCCACACACAACATGAATCTAAGTAAAAATAAGTAAGTAAATATATAAATACATAAATAATACAACTATTGATATACTGTATGTCCTATAATGTACAGTTAATGTTATTTTATTAATATAAAATATCTTCACTGGAATTAATGTTTCTCTGTCATGTTGGTTTTAGATTTCGTTACATGCTCTGGTTTTCATGTCTTTAATTGTGCAACCTGCCTTTTATTTTGTGTATCTTGCTTACTTTGCCCTCATGTTCTCTGGCCTAGTGTATGTGGCATGTTCTGATTGGTTGTTGTTAGTCATGTGTTCCTGTTCTCATTTGTCATTGGTTCCCTGTATGTATTTTACACTAAGTGTTTCCCATGTTTTTGGTGGGTTGTTATGTGTTTTCATGGTTCTCCTCGTGTTTGTTATTGCCCTTCCCTGGATTACTTTGTGTTTTTGTTTAATAAATCTTCTTCCAGGACTTGGATGTCTGAAATCTTTCTTCAGATAACCAGAATCTTTGGATTAGTGAAGTAGATGCCCTTTTATTGTCTTGCTATTTCACACAGCTATATCACCTGATCCCCTCAGCCAATAAAAAGGTTGGTGTGTGTTCACACATGCTTCAAACACCAGCTCCACAAAGACTGTTCCCATAACATCAAACCATGACACAACTTCTCATTCCTTTCTAAGGGAACCAGGTATCAAAGAAAAATGTCTGTATTCTGAATCCACCCACATGATGTCTTTCTGTCAGTCATGGCTTCCTCTAGCAGTGCCCTGTGTGAAGATCAGCTCCAGTGCTCCATCAGTTTGGATGTGTTTACTGATCAAGTCTCAAAGAGTTCTGGGAAAGCAGTTCACACTGCCAGGGTCCAGTGTGTAATGAAAAATTCCCTATGCTGAGGGATTTCTCCTCTCTCCTGCTGTACTGTAGATTTACCCGTCACTGTGCAGCCCTCCACACACCCAGGACTGGACTGATCTCACAATTAACACTTATCTGAATGTGGAGACTCTGAGGAGAGCTCTGTCTCAGCTTCAGGAAACTCCCAGGGAGGAAATGGAGAAGCTTCACAAGATCAGTAAATGATTAACGATTTGTAAGAGAAGAATCATTATTTAGATTACTGTTGCTTATATTAATTGCTTCATTATTTTGTTTAAATTGATACAATGATGTGCTCGTCTACCATCAAACTATCAATGAAGTACGTTAAAATACTTTTAGTTAACGATTTTCAATATTATTTTCCCAACAGAACTGAAGAGAAGTGAACAATATGCAGGTTTGTGAGCTCTTATTGATCACATGGCTAAATGTATTTCGATTTCTTCACTGTTCCACACTATGCATTGATAAAACTGACATACACTGTGTGTCTGTCTCTCAGTGGTGTCCTTGTATGTTGGGAAATTAGGGATTGACTTCATGGAGATTGTACTATGAGGTGCAGGCCAGAGAGACTGAGTGGGATTTAGGAGTGGCCAGAGTGTCTATTAAAATGAAAGGGTCACATTTTGCCATCCCTGAAGGAAAGTGGTCTCTGTAGCTGAGGAATAAAACTGAATATAAGTCTCAGGACTCTCCTCCTGTCTCCCTCTCCTTAAAACAGCCTCCATATAATGTAGATGTGTTTGTGGATTATGAGGAGGGTCTGATCTCCTTCTATGATGCTGATGCAAAATCTCATTTCTACTCTTTTGCTGGTCAGACTTACCTCTCAATGATGGAGGTAAAAATTTAGCACAACTGATCATCTGTCCTGTAAAATAAAACCTAATACCAATTTTCCAGTCTTAATAAGTAATCTTTTTCCGTCTTGTTAAAGATTAAAACCCTGCTGTTATTATCTGTCATGTTATAGGTGATTTCAATTTAACTTCAATTTCACATTGAAAGATAAACTTTATTTAGAGGAATTGAATTGCAGAGTTGTCTTTTTTTTATTCATCCTTCTCTGTGTTAACATTTGTGCTTTCCAATGAACTGTCTCTGTTCACACTAGAGAAGACACCTGAACAGGACATAGTCACAACACATGCATAAGGTGCATGTTTTACTTAAAGTAAATTGAAGCGAGGATAAATCAGAGAGCCCTATAACATGTAAATAAGGCTATAGTGGGTGGAGCTTGTGTCTGTCCTGGTTTCTGCCTCTCTGGCTCATTCTTCATTTCTTTTCTGTACCTGTCATTTGTTTATGAATTTTCTTCATAATTACTTAATTTTTATAAGTCTTTCAAATTTCTTACAAACAATTAACATGAAGGTGAGTAATTACCTGAATTGGATTTGTTTACACAAGAAATTTATTTTCACAAGCAAAATCTAAGCATGCTGTGATGAAAAATATCTTTACTTGGGACCACTTATGAACTGGAGCGATGTATCTGAGGCAGAAGTAGTTTAAAATCTAATACATTGATATGTGAGATTATAGAGTACCAACAGGCAATAAACAGGGAGAATGGGAACATGAAGGAGCATCAGTGACAAAAAATTATGTAAAACTGAATGATAGTAATGGCAATAATAAACATGAATAATAATGGTGCTCATTTTCCCAGTGCTGAGCTGCAAAAATTACTAGTTGAACATATTTTGTTAACACAAACTGGACCTGTGAGCAGGAAAAAAAATCTGGTCTGATGAGGCAACATTTAATCTATTTATTATTGCATCTGGACAGATTTATATTTGAACACAAATAATTGATATCTGCTGCTAATTGTGAAATACAGTGAGAGATCCATTACCTTGAGAGATCAAACATCACCTTAATCAGTCACTCTATACATGCAGATTCATAGTGCATAGTAAACACATTTTTACCATTTTACAAAGCATACTGTATAAACTCTATGAATGTCATGAACTTGTCTGAAGTTTTGTCTGGACGTATGTTGTTGAGAGTAATATACCTTATATTTGAGCAATTACACAAACTTCCACACATGCTACTAAATAAACCTATACAGTGAGATAAGCCTGTTCTAGACAATGTACGTCTAAAATTACTATTATTGCTCTTTGCTTTGGACTGTGTTATGTTAATGTAAGTCTGTGAGAGATTTATTAGTTGTTTTTTTTATGTTGAGTGTTTTAGGATACTAAAGCCACTATATACAGTGTATATACTTTTTGCAAATGGAGACTATCCTCAGTTTCAGGCACATACAGGCTACATTTTTGCTCCAAGAGCAACACAAAAGCAATAATAATAATAATAATAATAATAATAATAATAATAATAATAATAATAATAATAATAATACTTGTCAGTTAAGATGAGTCTTATAGAGACTAAGGGGAAAAGAGCAACCCATAGAAAACTTAAATTGTTCAAGAAGTGCTTTAATAAACTTCAGGGTGAAGTCAAGAGCCTCGCACAATTTTTTAATCACATTTAAACCCACATTAACACACATATCCATAGCAATATAATAATCTAAACACTATAGTACACATGGAGAATGTCTGTCTTCTAGTGGCCAAAACTTGCAATTACATGTAGAGAAATACCAAATATTGGGTGTGTCTCACATAACATCTCTCAGGTGAAATAAAACTTGAGTTCAAAGCAGTTTCATAGCTAATACCTGTCAGCAGGACTTAGTCTCCAGGTAAGAGAACAGGAACTATGAAAGGAGGAAGAAAGAAAAATTGAAATAGCTTTAATAAATAAATATTTTTTATTTATTTTAATGCTACTGATTGCAGTGTTACCTCACTATTTAATCAATATTTTATTACTATTTTATCAATTAATTATTTCCGTTTAATCTGATGCCAATTTAATATTTTAGCTTTACAGGATTTTAGCTTGTGTGAAAGTATTATTGTTAATGGAGACTATTTACTAAAGTGGGCTTAACAATTAATCAGCAGAGAAATGTTTTTTATTTCAGAACTCAAGTTAGTTGTGAACCTAAATCGGTTAATAAGGCAGCTTGAACTGTGAAGCTAACTGGTTTGGTGACAAATTCTTTTAATATGAGCTAAGCAGAACCAGTAATTTTCTCAACCTGAACTTGGCAAAGAGCTAAAGAGGTGTGGCCTTTCCTGGAACAGACTTGAGCTTTATTATTTCATATCCTTATCAGGCAAGGATACTACTGTAGGTCATGATCAAACCAATTACTCACTGATTGCTATTTAGAGTTGTGTTACCATTTTTTAAGCACAATCTCTTCATAAGGTTATTGATTCAGTGGAGGGGGTTATCTATCAATCTCTGACATGTGGATAGTGTGCTTGAAGATGTTGCAAAGTCAAAGTGTGACATCTGGTATTGGGATCACAACTATGAGGCTGGGCCTGGGGCTGGCGAATTCTTTGATCATTCTGTTATGCAGCATTTTGTTCACTTCCTCCTTAATAGCCTTTTTTTGGCTTCAGATACCTGATCAGGTACCAGCTTCCTGATTCGAGTTGGCAGCAAGGCAGTAGCATGCAGTGGCCATTCCAGATCCAAAATGGTGCTGTTCATGTGTTTAGCTCAACTTTTCAAAGTACATGGACACCAGAGACGGCAGTGTTCATGTATATGACTGCCAAACATTGTTACAGTACAGTAATCATGCAACAACTGACCTGCATCATGATGCGCTGGAGAAGCTTCACAACTTTGGCTTGCTGCAGAGACCATGCCTCCAGTCCTTGGCGTCACCTGATTCCAGTGACCTGGACAGGGGGTGCCAAAAGCGATGATTGAGGAAGCAGAAGGGCAGCAAGTAGGTGGATGTCCATGTTAGGCTAAAAACAAACACAAAAAAAATCCTGCATACAGAATGCACATTGGCCGGTGATATTTTTGTGTATTTCTCTTGTAGTGTTTTGTATTGTCTTTTTTCTCATACAGTACTTGCTGGCACTAGGTTGCACACTTGCACTTTATTTGGCTAGGACAACTTATTTTAGTTTTTAGCTGAGTGTTGTATTTATGTAGATCTATGTTGTTTTATGTAGCACCATGGTCCTGGAGAAATGGTAATTTTATGATGTACTGTGTCAGCTATATATGGTTGAAATGACAACAAAAGTATACTTGACTTGACCATAGGGATGCTTCCTGACCACCACTCCTGGAGGGGTCTTGATTCCATGGTGGGCCAAGGGTGTGAGTCAAGAATCAAGGAGAAGAAATTGTCAAATTGATACAACAGCTCCATCGGGTGTTTGTTTTGAGGTGTTCAGCCCCTTTTTGCACCCTTTTTTTCCATCTTCATCTGATATAGTTGGGTGTCTGCTTGCATACCTGTCTATTGTGGGTGATAGTTTATGGGCCCCACTTGTTCAGTCACTATATTGGGGCTTGCTAGTGGGCCAGGAATGTACCTGTCATATAGGGGAGGAGCAAGAACACATGACCGGCAGGTTGAAACACTCTGGGTTGAGCAGGTCGATTGTAAACTTCTTGTTGGACACTCTGGGCTGTTTCAAGGTGTCTCTGATGATTGAGGCAACCTTGTCTATGTGTTTCATGCAGGCTCAAGGGTCACTGACCTAAAAGTAGCTCAAAGGGTGTAAAGCCAGTGGATGCTTGTTAAGCATCTCAGACGGCGAAGATGACATAGGGCAGGAGCAGATCGCAATTCTTCCCTTTCTTGTCTACCACCTGGCGTAGCATCATCTTCAGTGTCTGCAACATACAACACAGATCAGCCATGAGACAACATGTAAAAGGTGTACTTTGGTCTGTGATTATGTCGTTGTGGATCCTGGTATGACTGAAGAGGAGCATCTTTTTTTTTTGCCATGCTTCAGGAGGTGGCCTTGTTGTCGCTGCTGGCCATAATGCACTATCACAAGGATGTACTCATGTCCAGAGGCTGTCTTTGGGAGTGGCCTGACAAGGGTCATGTCTACACACTCAAATGGGATGCCAATAATCAGAAGCGGAATCAGGGGCTCTCGTGTTGGTTTGGTGAGATCATCCACAAGCACAAGGGGCACTGCTGACAGAAGTCTGAATTTCTCACATTGTGCAAGAGGAAATTATCTTTGGTGTTCTGGGCCCCTAGGTGGCCCCTCCATCGGGTGCAAGTGGGTCAAGTCCATCAACAGACTTGCTTGGGCATGTGGCATGGCTAAGAGGTCACAGAGCTGCAGTCTCCTTTTCACTAGGAAGTATGATGTGGACAGCAGAGGTGCTCACTCCGTCTATGACTGGCGCATGGACCCAGCAGTGCTTGAGCATGTCATTTACCTTCTGCTCCCAACAATGACCTTTCGGGTGGCAACTGGTGAAACAGCACAGATACAGGAATATGCCACCTACATAGATGCTGGCTGGATCTTCCTTGACATAGGCAAGTGGGAGCCTCAGGGGAGTCAGTGGTTGTGGTAGGAAACTCTGACCACTCCCGATCCAAGAGTCGGGGTACAGCAAGCTTCAAAATTACTTCCAAGAGTAGCATCCACTTCCCAGCCTGGCTTTTGGATATGGGCCAGTGCTGCGGGAAATTTGCTGCTGTCAGCAAGGATGCATTACACCATCAGGGTCCAAGACCACTTAGAATGAGTCACCAGGACAAGAGTAACCATGCTCCTCATGCCCATCAGCACAGCCATTTGATGTCCGTCTGCCTTTACTACAGCAAGAGAGAGAGCACTGTTTAAGTGCCACCAGATCCTTATTAGCAAGCTAGAGACTTTGTGCTAACCGCTGGGCCACAGCTTTCTGCTGCACACTAGCCTCCATTAAATGTTACAGCATCTGCACTAATGTGGGTCTTTTGGGTGTAGCTGTCCTTGTGCCCACATTCTCGACCAATGTAGTGCACTCAGACTGCAGAGGTAAGCACAAACACAAAAGACAATCAGGATGAGTGAAAAAATGAGAAGTTTCTTTACAGTTTGTGTCCAAAATATGAGGAAAAAAAATTGTAAAATTTTAAAGAGAAAATATGGTGCCTTCTTGAGCTGGAGCAGATGCTGTGGCGGTGGCTTAGTGGTTAGCACGTTCGCCTCACACCTCCAGGGTTGGGGGTTCGATTCCTGCCTCCGCCTTGTGTGTGTGGAGTTTGCATGTTCTACCCGTGCCTCGGGGGTTTCCTCCGGGTACTCTGGTTTCCTCCCCCGGTCCAAAGACATGCATGGTAAGCTGATTGGCATCACTCGAAAATTGTCAACAAACACAAAATTCTGTTTACATCTATATCCTCAGTAGTGTCCTTGAGATGTGGATTGCAAGTACATGAGATAAAAATAGGCTTTTCTTTAGGCTTTCAGACGTTGATGAATTGAGGAGCTTAACAAACCAGATAATTGAAAACGTAATGAAGTGTCAAATTTTTCATGAATGTTTTTAAATAGGATGTTTTCTGTGGTCAAATCCACACCCCCAGTCATGGCTTCCTCCAGCAGTGTCCTGTGTGAAGATCAGCTCCAGTGTCCCATCTGTCTGGATGTATTCACTGATCCAGTCTCTACTCCATGTGGACACAACTACTGTATGATCTGTCTCAAAGATTTCTGGGACAGCAGTTCACACTGCCAGTGTCCAGTGTGTAAAACCAGTTTCCCAAAGAGACCTGCATTATGTGTGAATACGTTCATCTCTGCACTTGCTGTTCCATTTAAGTCTTCTGAAGTTCCAGTGGGAAAAAACACCCAATCTCAGGTTCTCTGTGACATCTGCTGTGAAAAGAAATGTGCAGCTGTGAATTCCTGCCTGATCTGTATGGCCTCTTACTGCAAGACTCACCTGGAACCTCATGAAAGAGTTTCTTCATTAAAGAAACACAAACTGATCGACCCTGTGGAGAACCTGGAGGACTACATCTGTCAGAAACATGAGAGACCCCTGGAGCTGTTCTGTAGAGACGACCAGACGTGTGTGTGTCAGTTCTGTACTGAAGGAGAGCACAAAACTCACAACACTGTTCCTCTAGAGGAGGAGAGCAGAGAGAAGAAGGTGAGAGACAGGAAATGACTAACTGTAAGATTACATTAAGAATGAAAATGAAAGTTTATATACTTCTAAATATGTGTTTTAGATCCAGTTGGGAAAGACACAAGCAGAAGTTCAGCAAATGATCCAGGAGCGACTGATGAAGATTGAGGAAATCAAACACTCTGTAAAGCTCAATGAAGTGAGTCTCTTAACTAATATACATATGATATATTTATACGGAATAAAATGATTTTTTTCAACTTATCCCACATTAGAAAACCACAGAGAAGGAGAAAACAGACTTTGTGGAGATCTTCAGTAATCTGATGAGCTGCATTGAGAGAAGCCAGGCTGAGCTGTTTAAGGTGATGAGGGAGAAGCAAAAAGCATTAGAGAGGCAGGCTGAAGAGTTCATTAAAGAGCTGGAGAAGGAAATCACTGAGCTAAAGAGGAGAAACACTGAGCTGGAGCAGCTCTCACACACTGAGGATCACCTCCACCTCCTACAGGTCAGAGTCCCTCTATTATTCAATATGAGTGCAGCACATGACAGGACAGCAGTCCCCATGCTGAGGGATTTCTCCTCTCTCCTGCTCTACTGTAGATTTACCCGTCACTGTGCAGCCCTCCACACACCCAGGACTGGACTGACCTCACAATTAACACTTATGTGAATGTGGAGACTCTGAGAAGAGCTCTGTCTCAGCTTCAGGAAACTCTCAGAGAGGAAATGGAGAAGCTTGATCAAGCTGGTCAGTATATACTGAATTGTAAGAGTTTTTTTTAAATCTGAGACAACTCATTCTTTATAAAAGAAACACGTTTCATTTTATTTTTTATTGTTGCTATATTTTGTTTAGATTTATAATAAACATTTAATCTCACCAAATAAAAGCTAATAATATTTTCCAATATTATTTTTCAAACAGAACTGAAGAGAATTCAACAATATGCAGGTTTGTGAGCTCTTATGGATCACATGACTAAATGTATTTAGATTTCTTCACTGTTCCACACTGTGCAGTAATAAAACTGATGTACGCTGTGTTTCTGTCTCTCAGTGGATGTGATTCTGGATCCTGATACAGCTCATCCTGACCTCATCATGTCTGATGATGGGAAACAAGTAAACCATGGAGACAAGAGACAGAAACTCCCTGATAATCCAGAGAGGTTTGATTATTGGCTCATTGTATTGGGAAAGGGGGGATTCACCTCAGGGAGATTTTACTATGAGGTGCAGGTCAGAGGGAAGACTGAGTGGGATTTAGGAGTGGTCAGAGAGTCTATTAACAGGAAAGGGGAGATTACATACATCCCTGAAAATGGATACTGGTCTCTGTGGCTAAGGAATAATACTGAATATTTGGCTCTGGACTCTCCTCCTGTCTCCCTCTCCTTGAAACAGGCTCCTCAGAAGGTGGGGGTGTTTGTGGATTATGAGGAGGGTTTGATCTCCTTCTATGATGTTGATGCAAAATCTCATATCTACTCGTTCACTGGTCAGACTTTCACTGAGAAACTTTATCCATATTTCTGCCCCTGTCTCAATGATGGAGGTAAAAATTCAGCAGCACTGATCATCTGTCCTGTTAATCAAACCTAATCCCAATTTTCCAGTTTTAAAAAGTAATCTTTTACAATGTTCATAAATATTAAACCTTGTATTATCCTCATATTAACCTTCTATAACTTTGGTATTATCCGTCATTCATGATTAAAACAAAAGTGTATATGTCTGTGGAATTAATTTGCAGAATTGTAATTTTTGTTTTATTTTAATCCTTCCTTGTGTGTACATACACAAATATAAAATATAAAATAAAATATAAAATATCAAAATAAAATATCTCAGTTCACAGAGAAGAGAAGACAAAGCAAAGAGTCGGTTCATTTTTAAAACTTGCATAAATGGTGTTTTTTAATTTAAATAAGATTGTTGTCAGGATAAATCAGAGAGCTATGTTACATGACATAAAAAATATTTCTGCACTTTGAGTGCAATGCCCTGAGAAATGTGTAAAAACTATGAAAGAAGCATTTTTTCTCAAAATGACCCTATCCTACCTAATACTAACTCCCAGCATCTCTTTCTTACCTGTCAAAACCTCTACTCTATATTCCCTTCTTCTGTAGCTTTGTCACAAACGGGGGAATAAAACAGACCCAAACGCAGGACAGCTAAACAAAAACAGGATTTATTAACTAAAAGAACACGAAACAGGACAAAGACAAAACCAGACAAAGACAACAGTAGATTCCGCGCTGCACAAAGCATCGCGGCTCAACTAAATACACAAGACAGAAGCGGGGAGGAAGAGACAAGGGCGGGGCAGACACGTGAACACAGAAAAGGCACGTGGCCAAAGTCCGGGCCGAGTCCTGAAAAGCTTCATGTACTCTTTCATCTCTTCTTGACCCTGACTGCTTTTCTGCCCTACCCTTGGGCTTAGATACTTTCCACTCCTCCCTTTCCCCAACCATGGACCTCCTCAGCCCTCTGTCCACTAAACAAAGGAAGACATCTTGTCTTGCTCCTTGGCTGTCAGTTGTGCTGTGCAGTAATCTGAGAGATTTATGATCAGTAGAGAGGAAGTGGAAGAAATCACAACTCGACCCAGAATATGACACAGTCAACCACAAGACTTTCATGACCACCTTCAGGAGTCTTGGAATTCATGGAGCAGCACGGCAATGGTTTGCTTTCTATTTGGATGGTTGCTCATATCAGTTAACGTGGACGGATTTGATAAGGCAGACTCTCAACTGGTGTCCCACAAAGCTCAGTACATAGTCCTCTCTTTGTCTCCCTCTATACTTGCTCTCTTGGAGAAGTTACTTCCTCACATGGGTTCTCTTACCACTGCTATGCTGATGGCACTCAGATTATCTTATCCTTCACTCCCTCAGATAACACGGTTTCTACTCAGATCTCAGCATGTCTGGCAAACATATAATCATCGATGATGGCTCATCAGCTGAAACTCAGTGCCAGCAAAACTGAACTGATGGTCATCCCAGGTGATTCATCCCCAGTCTAGGATCTTGCAATATCCCTGGACAACTCTCTTGGGATAGCCATTGACAATCAGCTGTCCTTTTTCTCTCATATTTCTGTGAAATGCTCTTTTCGGTTACTTTTGAACAACATCAGAAGGATTCTGCCATTATTATCCACTCAGGTACTTGTTCAGTCTCTCGTCATTTTGCGACTTTACTAAGACAACTAATGTAAGGTCTACCTTTGAATGCAATTTGTCCTCTGCAAATGATCCAAACTATTTATTGTTTTCAAACTGCCCAAGTTCTCACACACCACACCACTGCTGAGCTCCTCAACTGGCTTCATGCATCAGATTCAGCTGATGCTGGCCTACAAAATAAAAATGGACCAGCTCCCTTTTAACTCAAAGCTCTTATCACTCCTCACACTACACCTTGCACCCTAAGAGCTACCAGCATTGCTCCACTGATCCCACCATCTCTGACGGTAAGATGTAGGTATACATCAAGACTCTTTTCGGTTCTGTTGTGGAATTAACTTCCAATAAATGTCCAAACAGCTGGTTTATTGGCTGTCTTCAAATGATGGGTAAAGAACTACCTCTTCCTGAAACACTTAATGTAGCTGTTATTTTCCCTGTTTGCTTTATGTATTTACATGTATTTTAAAAAAGAAATGTTATGATTTTTTCCTTAAGTCTGCAAATTAGAGAAGCAGGGTTGATGTGCTTATTGATAGAGACTTATTGACAGAGAGTTTTGTACGTCAACCTGCGTCGGAGCCTCTGCCAAATACTGTAAAAGTTAATGCATACAATTGGAAAAAAAAATTAACAGAAATAAAGTTTTCACTTTTTCTCAGAAGGGTTAAAACCTTTGCAGGTAAACACAAAGAGCAGGAACAAGAGAAAAAAAAGGAGGTGGAAAAGAGACAAATGAGTAAGTAATGTTACCGATGGGACTATTTCCTGTTTGCGTAGTTTTCAATACAAGTTTATTTGTATGGTGCTTTTTACAATTGACATTGTCTCAGAGCAGCTTTACAGAACATAAACATAGAACAAAAGTTTAATATAAAGAATAATATAAAGATTAATATTATACAGAATTTAAGATTAAATATGTAGGTATTTATCCCCAATGAGAAAGTCTGAGGTGACTCAAAGGGGAACCTCATACACATATCGGTGACACTGGAGAGTGTGATTATAAATATACAGTCTAACAAATGTATTAATGAGGAGATTGTTGTCCTCAAAGACCAAATGGAGTTTGCATCTCCTCTTGAGTATTGCAGAGTCTAACTAGAGCTGGTAGATCTCTAGATGTCTCAGGATCCTCAGAGAGTCTGCCTCATCTCAGTGGAGGTCTAAAATCTTCATGGCCCAGAAGACAGTCGGAGCTGGTACAATTTCTGGATGCCTCAGGATGGGTAGAAAGAGAGAGAAGCAGCGGAGAGAGTTTTCAATTGTTTTTCTATTTTTTTAAAAGTTCAGTTCTTCTTCAGGCTGAATCACATGGGCCTTTCATTTTAACAAACAGGTATTTAGCTCACATTAAACACTTGGTAGTTTTTTTGTGGTTGTTTTTCTAAAAACCATTTGTCTTTGTAAAGGTGTCCACTAGGGGTCACTGTTCCATAATTAGTGAATATAGGTAGGAACCTTCCTTCAGGTGACAGGTGTTGCTGGAGGAAGGTGCACACACAGTTTTTGATGCTGTTACCAACAATGCAAACCAACACATTAAATAAAATGAATAGCATGGTCAAAAACTGTGTGTGCACCTTCCTCCAGCAACACCTGTCACCTGAAGGAAAGTTTCCTACCTATACTCACTCATTATAGAACAGTGACCCCTAGTGGACACCTTTACAAAGACAAATGGCACTTACAGTGGTACTAGACATTATTCACTTTCATTTTATTAATAACAAACATAGTCAATAGTTATACTTTCTTTATTTATACAGGTGAGTCAATTGAGAACCAGTTCTCATTTACAATGACGATGATAGTTAGACAGTCATTTGGTATGAGGTGATATGAGGATGAGTAATCAGACAATTCAAAATGTTTTACACACACATAGTGTATTTATATTTATATGTCTTAATTTCAAATGACCAGGACTAATGTCACTCTTTTTACCTTTCTGTGTCATATTTGGTGTCAATTGTGACCCAAAATCATATGTGAATTATATGAGACTCTCATTGTTTTGTGAAGGAGACAACTCATAATTGATGTGGGTTTAGCTCAGTGGTAGTACATGCATCATACTGCACACATTACAACACCCAAGCATCCACACCCAGTTGCTTATACATCTCTCTGGACAACTCACAAGGTTTGGGAACATATTGAGCCTGTGGAGAACCTGGATGACTACATCTGTAGGAAACATGACCCTTGAGGGCACAAAACTCACAATACTTCTCCTCTAGAGGAGGATAGTGAAGAGAAGAAGGGGATAGAATGAATTAATTATGACATGTAATGAAAGTTTATACAAAGCTAAATATCTGTCTCAGATCCAGTTCGGAAAGACACAAGCAGAAGTCCAGCAGATGATCATGGAGCGACTGAAGAAGATTGAGGATATCAAATACTGTAAAATTCAATAAAGTGAGCCTCTTAACAAACATACAATGCCACATTTGACCACCAGAGGGCATCTCTTGTTTAATATTTTGTTGTATTTTTGTTTGTATCTTGTTTAATATTTTTCGTTATTACCTCAACTCTATATCTCTTTTCTGATTTCTCCCCTGGAGTTCTTAGTCGAGCCTGACACTTATCAGCCAATCAAAAAAAGATTCTACACAATAGCCAATCAGAAAATAGCACTATTGTATATGGGTAAGATTTAATGCAACAACCAATGAAAAAAAAATTACCAAAGAGGGTATTTTCGATGGTCAATTTGAACAAAACCTCAACATGAAACAGCCTGTCTCCGGACATTGTCCTTAATCATGACCCTAAAAATGTCTGGGCTTGAGCCGAACTGTTTTAAATGGGAGCAACATTACAAATGATAAAGGAGTCCAAAAAGGCAACAAACACTTACAATAAATACCACCAGTCATAATCTCTCTCTCTCTCTCTCTCTCTCTCTCTCTCTCTGTGTCTCTCTCTCACACACACACACACACACATACACACACACACACACACACACAGGGTGGTTTGCTGGGGGGTTGGAAATGTCACTCTTGCCTGTCTTCAAAACTTGAGAGCCCTGTGTGTGTGTTTTGTTGTGTGTGTGTGTGCGTGTGTGTGTGTTTCGTTGTGTGTGATCAGAAAACAATGAGTTCAATTCCCAAGTCCACCAAGCTGCACTGTTGGGGCCCCTGAGCAAGGCCCTTAACCCTCAGCTGCTCATTTGTATAAACTGTAATAAAATATAAGTCACTCTGGATAAAGGAGTCAATCTGCTAAATGCTATAAATGAATTAATGAATATAATGAATGAATAGAAATTTTAAATAAACTTTATTCTATCTACACTTATACTAAGTACTTATTTATAACGTGAGCTCCCTAAGAGTCATCTGAAACTACAGAAATATTAAATTGTGATATAAAATCATAGGGGTAAAAAACCTCGGATTTGGCAACCCGGAGTACAAACGCGAGTTTGTAAGCGTAACCGCAGCGCGCATGCGCGGGATGTAGATACACGTTTATCTCACGGCGCATGCGCAGAACAGCGCGGTGGTGACCTCCGTTTATTTTTAAGCGAAACAAGGCGAAGTACGGACACAAGTGGCGCACGTTATCATACAGATCGTTATAATACAGATAAAGTGCGTTTATCATCATTACTACTGCAGGGTTTAACCAGGAGGTCAGACACGCGCTCAGCAGGTTTGTTATTAAACGTCTTTATTTACATGTTAATAGTCTTCTCTCTCCTGTACAAATGTCTTTACCTTTATACAGCAGTCACAGTGTGTTTAATTCAGATACAAAGCTACTAATTTACCTGTGGGAGTTATTTACTTAGTGAACACCAGTATATTCAGTTCCTCCGTTTGCCCTTTAGTGCGCATGCGCGAACTCATGACGGCTTTTTTTACACGTCCAGGTGATCCGGTCTTTTTGTTCTAGAAACTTCCACACGCTCATAACTTAAAGATAAAATATAAACTTTATTTATCATATTATATATCATACAGGTATGAATAATGAACATTTCAGTAGAACCTTCTAGAAACAACTGTGGCATCTCAATATTTATTTATTTATTTATATTTATTTTTATTTAGTTATTAATTAATTAATTTATGTTCATTTATAATAGGCACAGTCTCCCCGTGACCCGAGGTAGTTCGGATAAGCGGTAGAAGATGAATGAATGAATGAATGTTTATTTATATTTTTTTTATTTATTTATTTATTTATTTATTTATTTATTTATTTATGTAGTTATTAATTTGTTTATTTATTTTATTTGTTTTAGTTCATGTAGTTATTAATTCAGTTATTTGTTTTTATTTATTTATTTATGTAGTTATTAATTGATATATTAATTAATTGATTACTTAATTTATTTTTGTGTTTATTTGTATTTATTTATGTAGTTATTTATTTCTTCATATTTATTTATTTCTGTCTTTTTTATTTTATTTATGTAGTTATTTATTTATTTATTTATTTATTTATTTATTTATTTGACCGAACTATTGAGTCTTTGAATAATCTTTACCATGCTACTTTGAACTTTTCCTGACTTTGGGAAGTATCCAACATTCCCAACTGTCCGTTATTCACATGTTATTGGAGACCCTTGTGATGCAACAAGGTGGAAGTGACGCCATAGTTAGTCTTTACTGAATACAGGCAGAGGAACAATCTGGTGTTCACAAAGCGCCAGCATGGTCAGATGGACGGATCTGTTTAGAGAGGTGCAGATCTGTACAAGGCTGAATGGGATTGATTAAAACTGCTCTTTACCCCGGCGTGGTATCGATTTCCCCCCTGCTACTGATGTAGAGTTTAGTGACGTGATGACGTTTCTCTGTTCCTCTGGTTTCATTCTGTCTGTGAAAACAAACTCCATCATCAGCATTGAAATGTGGCAGAAAGTTTTGTTTGTGTGTGCGCGTTTCGGCGCGTCTGTGATTGTGTTTCTGTGTGTGTGTGTTTTTGGTGTGTGTGCTTCGGGTGCATGTGTGTGCTTTGGCGCGTGCATGTGTTTTTGGTGTGTGTGCTTCGGCGTGTGTGTGATTGTGTTTCTGTGTGTGCTTCAGCGTGCAAGCGTGTGTGTGTATGTGTGTTTTTGGGGTGTGTGTGCTCTGGCATGTTTGTGTGTGTGTGTGCGCTTTGGCGCGTGTGTGATTGTTTCTGTGTGTGTGCTTCAGCGCGCAAGCGTATGTGTGTGTCTTTTTTGGTGTATGTAATTGTGTTTCAGTGTGTGTGTGTTTTGTTGTGGAGGGCAGTGGGTGGAGTTTTAGGACATAAAATGAGCACTGCACCTGTCACTGATACTAGCTGTGGTTATGTAGAGATGTAAAGTTTAGTGCTGCTAGAGAACGTAATGTAAACCTTACAATGTGGAGAAAGGGACCGAACCTGAGACAGAGACCAGTGAAGGTCAGCTGGATAAAGGAGCTGGAGGTTCTCTCTGACACTGGGATCTGATCCCAGCTGGAAAGGGCACAGGGGTATAAATAGCAGTCAAGAAGGATACTTCAGTTTGTGTTTGTTGTCATGGACACAGTCTCTTACGTAGACATTGTGGGAAGTCTTCATTTCTTGTGGTTAGGTATTAACTATTAGGTCTCATATACAGCCCACAGAAATTGAATAGCAAGTCTAAATCACTACCCACTGCCTGTATTATTAACTGGAATGCTAAATTTAGCAGAACATTGTTGCTGTTTAGAGCCAAATCACAAAACGGTTCATCTGGTGCTCAATCAGGATTGCAGCTTGATGACGTGATGTTCAGGGACGTCACAGTGGATCATCTCCATCACATCAAAATGTGTGGATCTGACTTACCCCTGTATTCTCTTCCTGTATCAACCTCCCAGTTTTATCTGGGCTTGGGATCAGCTCTGGGAATGAACCCCTCACTGGCTGATTCGGTTCCCTGAGTAGGAAGTGAAACAGGGTTGCTTTGTATGAAAGGATGCTCTCCTCATGGACCGACTCGGGCATAACGCTTACATGACACAAGTTGTGTTAGAGAATGAGGACATGTTCGTCTCATAGAGACATTCAGCAAAATCACATCCAGCTTTTGTTAAACAGTCACTAGTTTATATGGCAACTCATTAGTCTATGAGACGAACATGTCATTCACTATCTCTCTGTCTATCTCTCTGTCTATCTATCTATCTATCTATCTATCTATCTATCTATCTATCTATCTATCTATCTATCTCTTTCTGTTTTTGCTTCTTTTCTTTTCTTTGCTTCTTTTCTTCCCTCCCTCCCTCTCACCCAGCCCTGTGTATCTGAGTTATTACCCCCAGTTCCAGCGAGTGCTTTACAGTTCCAGCTCTGATAATGTCCTCAGTATGTTGTGACTCTTAGCACCTTCTTCTATACGTTTTAACAGAAACCCAACTATCGCTTTAAATGTTTTGGCAAAACGTATTCACTTGTTTGCTAGCAGTCGAACAAGCCATTTCAGTTTGTAACTCAACACCTTCATATCTTTTAGTTTGTCTACATAAGAGAAGTTGGGGGAAGTCACGTGACTAAACAGCCACAGCAGAAATTTTTCATTGTTACTGCAGTTTATTCACCAAAGAGTCAACAAGTGATTCATATATTAACTAGCTAATTAAAGGGTGTTTGCTGAGCACTTAGTCTTTATTAACACAAACAACTTGAACACAATAATTGAATCCATAACCTCAATAGAGAGATTTGAATCCCAGATTTTACATGAAGCTGCTGTAATTATGACCTAGACCTGAATAGTAGCATTTTGTTCTTTGTCTCTTCTGAACAGCCGGAGCTTGTACATAAACAACAAGCTTCTTGTGTCTCGCTCTGGATCTCTGGGCATGTTCAAGTTTCAGATTTCTTCTCGGTAGTGTTTAATTGTTTTTTCCCAACTCTGCTGCTGAGCGTTGGAAGTAGGACGGATCAAATTGCACACAGCCTGTGTGCCGGCTTTGGTTATCATTTGGATTAAAATTATAATCATGTGTCGGAGAATTAACTCTCATCAAAGTAAACGTGAAAAGCATTTTTAAATTTATTAGTCAGACAATAGCTGTTGAATTTTTGACCCTGATTTGGATTCTGGATTCCGATTGGCCAGAAGGTGTTTTAATTCTCTATACCACAAGCTCCGACAGTAGCTCAGGTTTATCTTGATACCATAGAAACAATAATTTATCAGAAAGAATGCATCAACAGCTCTGATAAGTGAAATTGAGTTATGTTTATGCCAACGTTGATGGAAGGCGTCTCCAGTGTCGGAGCTTTGTATCAGTCAGACGTAAAACCTGTAGCTTTCGGTTTGCGTATCAGTAACATGACAAGATGAGTAATAGCTAAAAAGATAAAAAAAAGAGAGTCTATAGAGGAATAAGAGAAATAAACCCCTTCAGGAAAAGTTGAACAGAAACCTGTCTGTTATTTAGCTCACAAACACAAGGATTGTGGTGTTAGCTAAATGACTTCCTACTTTACTCTGCAATGCCACATTAAGAAACATACACCTCGTTCCGGTGTATTCTACCGTGTTCTATCTTCTATTTGTTTATATGTTCTGTGGCAAAAGGAGGATTTGTTAAGATTTACAAAGTCAAACACTGTGTATTGACAGGAGAGCTTGCATTTAAGTACTTTAAGTGTCCGTCGGGGACGTGCGATCGATCTAAGGTACAGATCTACACATCTTTTAAACACTACTGAAGAAGGAGCAGGAAATGTAGAATGGACTAATCCCATCCCACGACAGACGACCTTGAACTTTATAATCCAATCAATTTGACAGGCAGTCAGGGGAGGACAAAAATACAATCAGTGTTTAAAATAGGACAAGAGGAAGCGCCTTCGGGAGTAAAACCCTTCTACTTTTAGACTAAAAACATTAGATCCTCTAACTAGGACATGGGAAGTGGCAGCAAGCTGCATCTACACACCAAACATGATGTGAAGGCAGTCAAACTGATTAGCATTTTAATTTACAGAACGTATCTGATCTTTAAATATTCACTTCAGGTAGGAAGTCAATCAGTGCTTCAGCTCCAGGCTGTAATTCAAAAGTCTGAAGCTCAGTCAGCCATGTTCAAGTCTCCAGTGACAAGACAAGATCAATGTTTGTGCTAACGGGACAAGCTGCAGGTTTTTGGTTATTATTTTGAAGAGGAAAAAAAAATTGACTGGTGAGCGTACGACGGTTTCGTAACTGATAACTGATAATTTTTTTACCAGCATTCGACAATAGCCATGCAATTGTAAATGGATAAAAATATATATACTTAAAGCTGCTGTGGTATAAATGGAAATAAAATACTATATTTCTGATGCATCTCTCTCTCCTCTCTCTCTCTCTCTCTCCCTCCTGTGTTCACTCTCTTGTCCAGATCTACTCTGAGTTAACCCTTAAACAGAAGCTCCATCATGGAGTATTACCAGATCCTGGGCGTACACAAAGACGTGTCTCCGGAGGACATAAAGAAAGCGTGAGTTTTTTTTTTAATTTATTTCCACACGGCCGATATTTTTACGCCCTAAGGACGTTAGCGTGCATCGTGTGGGCTAATTATAACTCCCGATAGTCCGGAGCGATATTTCCGCTTAATCACAGAACGCTACGTGATCGTTACAAACCGTTACTGTAGTTAGCAAGAGAGCTATCAAGGAGAAATTATTAACCTACATAGTCTGAAGTTTGGGCTTTTTTTGTGTAGGTTCTCCAGTAGAACTTCTATTTAGTACAAGAGGGGAAAAGTATACATGCATCCAGATTCACATAATCGGAACTGGTCTGTTATTGAACTGAGCTGGAGGTTAATGCTAAGTATCTTAGGAGCTTTTTACACCTGGTCACTTCATGCATTTTCTGTGATCAGATAGCTATCTGATGGTAAAAAGACCAGGTCTAAATGCCCTCTGAAACGTTTTGGAGACGGATATAAATCCGACGGTACAAACCACTTCAGGAGGTGGTCTGGGACGCGTTTCAGATGAAACTGGACAGGTGTAAATGAATGTGGTTGTTCAAGCCACATACGTCAGCGCTAAACTCCTCCCAAACGGAAGTACGTCACTCGCAAGTGACTCACGAGTCGTGCATCGCGCCAGAAACAAATAAATGTAAATGCTGGCCGTCGTAAGTTTTTTTCGTCTTCTTTTTGATCGCGTTCTGAAAACTGCATACACCCAAGCGTGTATCGTTTGTTACCCCGGAAATGAGGTAAAATATATTAGCATTTTGGGCAGGAATAGAAAGATCGGATCGATATACTATTCGCCGAGACGCATTTGTGGTCTAATGTAAATGGAACAGTTTTAACAAATCAGATAGCTATCGGATCAGAGACAACACGTGAAGTGACCAGGTGTAAAAATGCCCTTATATCCAGTTTCATTGTAGTCATAAGAAATGTTTTATGATCAAATTATTAACACATCTGAGGATGATGACGGTTTCACTTCACTTGGATTGTCTTTATACATTTTATGTTTTTTAGGTTTTTTAAAATTTTTTTTTTATTTTATAAGCAGTTTTCCACTATCATTGAGGTAAATGATGAAGTTTCAGATAATTTTATGTAATTCCCGTTATCATAGTGTTTAAACGTTTGCCTTCTGTTACTGTTGTATTAGTGATTTACCAACACTATTTTGGCTAGTGTTATCACACTTTCCCCATTTCTTGGTGTGTTTTACATTGTGTTTCTCACTCATTACCTAACCAAAGCATATCATCCATATTATTCTTATTATTATTATTATTATTATTATTATTATTATTATTTTTTATTTAAATTTTTTTTTTTTTTAAGTGTTCACCACACGAATGGTGAGCTTATCACATGTTCCTGTGTCAAGCACATTGTATTCGAGTTAAAAGAGCTTCTCTGTAATGACGCTTCACTCTGCCGCATTAGCCATTCGCAGTCACGTCTGTGTAAATTGCTGTGAGCTAGAGAACTTTTGTGGATTTAAAACATACTTTCGCAGCCATCCCAGAGAGGTCATCTGGCCTCTTTTTGTTTTTGTTTTTTTTGTTTTTTTGTTTTTTTTGGTCTATAAGTAAATCCCTCCACTATTATGGAGCGTATGTTTTACCGTGCTGTCGGATTAGCATTGCTGACGCCACCGTTCCTATACACACACACACAGATTACCTTGACACCTGACGGCTGGTTAAAGCAAAGGCATTTTCTAAGATGAATTGTCTTGTCATTTTTGTGTCCAAAGCTTAGCTTTCAAACTCATTGTGTATGCAAATTCTACTACTGGTTTCTCTGGGATGTGAAATAGAGAAGAACTCTAATTAATTTTATAACTAATCTTTCTCTCTCTCTTTTTCACTTTCTCACACACATATAGCTAATTTCTCTCTCTCTATCTTTTACAGGTACAGAAAATTGGCCTTAAAATGGCATCCAGATAAAAACCCAGATAACAAAGAAGAGGCTGAGAGGAGATTTAAGGAGATCTCCGAAGCTTATGAAGTTCTGTCAGATGGTAAATGTCAGCTTTTGCTTTATTACATGCTTAAAAGTGAAGCTGATACTTTGTGCAGAGTTGAGAAACATCCGGTTGTTTTAACCTGCATTAGTAGCTTTTGTCTTATACTTAACTCATAGCACTGTACACACATTTCTACACAAATGTTTCATAGGAACTTTTTTATTTAAACGTTGGAGTTATCACCTAACATGTGCTAAATCTCCTAAATAAACCAATTGACATGAATCTAGAACGATTGACGGACGCATACCTCTCTTGAACTTTCCAATATTGAGGAACCACTTGCAAGCCCCGCCCCTTTCCTTACAATTCATATCAGCAATCAAGCCCCACCCCTTCTCCCTGTTTATCGACTCAGTATTTCCAAGAAAAAGTTCTGTGCTCATTAATGCTGGCTACATTTTCCCCAGATTAGACAAGGATGCAGTTAATATGCAAAGTAGTTATTAAGGATGCACCAGAATTTCAGACACTGAAAAATGTTCACTCCTTTTTTTTTAATTATTCCACATTATTCCTTTTCAGGTTTGTCAGGTTTGCATCACTAAATATATTTGTTTATGACTGACATTTTTAGGTCGTTTTTTGCCTATGTGAGATCTTTCTTACTGGTTGCTCTGAAGTTGTATTTATGGTGAATTATTATGCATCTGAGATTTTAGTAAGAGGTTTACATGGTTCATACGGAATCATTACTGTTACTAGAAGAACTGATTAGATTTTGCTATTAATCCAAACATGGTCAGGATCCCAAAAGCCAAACTTCTTGTATGTTTTAAAGTCTATTTTAACAGTATTTCTGGCATATTCATTAGCAAGAAGATCGGTTCATTGGCTGGTGTTGCCATGGAATTAGTTTGATTTTAGTTTTTTTGTTGCATGTGATGTTACACAACTGGTACATTCCCACATTTAATTGACTGCTCCCGGACTATGTGGTGTACATTAATGGTTCACATCTCAGTCGTTATGTGTTTAGGCAGACTACATGCGTTTGTTTAGTTTGCTAATTGCCCACCCAATAATTAGCTCACCCCTTATCGAGTAACACCTACCACACAGGAATGGTGTGGGTTAGCATGTGCTTCCTCTGAGGCATCGAACCGCCACAGCGGAGTCACAGGGACGCCGTTCTTTGTTTTTTATTTCCCTTTATTTAACACCACAGCATTGCTAATTTCTGGATTCTGATCGGTCAGAATTTGCTGTGAATATTTAAATTAACGTGCGCCTTCTACTGCGTTATCGTTTCTATAGTAACGGCTCACTCACAGGGACTCGTTATGAACACTTAAAAAAAGAAAAACATGTGAAATCAGTGATAAGTGTCTCCTTACAGAAAACATCACCATATGTTACCTTTACAGAAGGAGTCTTCTGCATCGCTACTTTGTTTTTGTCTTCCTCTAATGTAAGTGAGGACAGGAACTAACTTTAACCAACATTAAATGTAAATACCCATAAAAACCTGCCGAGGAAGCTTTTAAACATGGCTATGAGTCATTCTGCTGCTGATATTTGTACCTTGAGACCCTAAATATAAATAAACTCCCTCGCTATCAGGCTTGTATCTTATTGGATCAGATTTTCATCTGAGACCCTGTGAGAGACATTGAGTTCTGTACAGACATGTTGCTTGCTCTGTCGTGTGTGTGTGTGTGTGTGTGTGTGTGTGTCTCACAGTCGTTATTAACACTCCTTTAGGTCAAAACCGTCTCCAGCTGTTGGAACAAATTTCTGTCTGTCATGTAGATGGAAAGCAGATAAACTTCTGTTTCTTCACTTGGCAGCAACAGCAAGACTGTTTTATTCCCCGAGGAATTCTCAGTCTTGTATCATATATACAGTGGTGTGAACAAGTGATTTCTTTATTGGGTGTGGCAGTAATCAGGCCTGGGTGTGGCTAGAGAAATTGAACTCAGGTCTGTGAAAAACTCCTTAAAAAGTCCAACTCATTAAAGTGTGAAAAATGTGCGAAAAAGAAAGGGGCAAACGCTTTATATATACACACCTGTATGTATATAATATGATCTTTCCTTCTCTTTGCTCCTGTTTCTTTTTCCCAGTCACAGTCTATTTACATAAAGGATACAACTTTTTTTATAGACCTCGAGACTCATTGAGGCAACATTTTGTTACACTGATGAGAGCAAGTCAAGATTTTTTTTACTTGAGATGTGTAAAGAAATTCAGTATCACATCAATAGACTTAAAGCAGACACTGAGGTAGACTCAGGTCGCTTATTCAGTGGAAGAATCTAGTTCATTTGTATTGAGCAACTGCACTCAGGTGAGGACTGAGAACATCCAAATCAACTCTGGTGCAGTTTTGGCCTTCATGAAGTGAATCAGGTTTTTTTTTTTTTTTTGGTGAGCCATTAAACTGAGCCTGCGGCTGAGCAAAAGGACAGAGTTGTAGAAATGAAACTCTAACAGTTGACAGGTGTGGAAGATCTCTTTAGTTCAACAATAAGAAACCCCTAGTAGAAATGAAATATCCCCTTGTACAAAGTGTATCAGTGATGAAGTGTTTTGGATGGTGAGAACCTAGACATAAAACTTTTTATCTTCTCTATGTTTAGTAGCAGTACATAGCTTCTTGGCTCCTAAACTGTCTGGAATGTGTGTTTTGAAAAAGTTTGGCTGGAAATTGAAGTTTTGATGGATTCCATCGCTTTGTTTTGACAAGTAAACGATGTAATACGGCTTCCCAGTAACTTTCAGTCTGTTGCTTGGATACAAAGTAAAATTATGACTCTCATACAACATTTAGTTAATTGAAGAGTCGCATCTTAGTCCATTAACAAACTTTAAATACGTAAGTGTAAAGTTTGATGATTTCTCCAGAGATCGCGTCCCCTGTGTGGTCCAGACTCCTTTGTGCCGTCAGTCACCGTGTCTCATTTTAACAGCAGTGGTGATTCGTCTCCTCACCTTTCTCTACCATGATGACCTGTACCAGAGATAAAATGAATTGAACAGACATGTCAGCATAAGGTCATGTAGAGTGATGTTTCCGATTAGAGAAGGGACCGAGGGTCAACGTATCTGTACTATGTGACAAGATAATTTAAGGTCATGAGGTGATTCAGAGCCACAGGTTAATTTTGAGTCATCTAAAAATGTCATGAGGCTAAAGAAAAGGTCATGAAGTTCTGTGTCAAGCTAAGTGTGACTGCTTTATACAGAGGGTTTAGAAACCAGTAATTGATATATGTGCTGTCATGGTGGTATCACGGTGAAGCTGTTGTTTTGTTTTGTTTTTTTTTTTTTAATTATTCTACAAAGGCTTCTAATGAAATAAACGTTTGTACATTTTGTAACTCGTGAAAACTGCAAAACTTTCTGATCCACTTCAAAAAAGAGGTCAGAGTTTTGCTTCAGTTGAACTTGGGTGCAATATGAACCCCAGCCTTCAACCTTATGTTCTTGGACATGTGTTCCTGGTGGTTTCCAGACTCATGTTCTTGGATTTAAATACCCGGACTAAGATTCCCAAATGGAGGATCCCGGAATCTGACTAGGTTCCTAAGGTCAGGAAGAGCCTTTTGGTACCTAGTTTTCGATTTCCAGTCTCATGATACCGGGTTGAGGTTCCTGGGCTTAGAGTCCCAGGCTTGAGGATCCTAGGTTCAGGGTCCTGGCCTTAGGTCGCTGGATTTAGCTTCCCAGACTTGAAGATCTGGGTTCAGGCCAAGTTCCTAAGGTCAAGAAGAGCCTTTTAGTACCTGCTATTAGACTGTGTACCCTTACAGAAAGCTTTGGCAGTTCCATTCTTACCTGTTCATCAATTGGACGTAATAAATATTCCGATTATTTAAAATTGCTGTCTGTTTTTGTTTCCAGAAAACAAGCGTAGTTTATATGACCGATACGGCAAAGACGCCCTGTCTGGAGGTGGAGTAAGAGGTAAAAGGACATGAAACGTTTTTATTCAGTTATATTGGTTTAAGTGTGTTTTTACGTTCTGTTGAATAAACAGTCTGTTTCCTTCAGGAAATTCAGGACATTATGATGACCATTTCGGTGGTGTGTTCACATTCCGTAACCCAGAAGATGTTTTCAGGGAATTCTTCGGAGGCAGAGATCCATTCGCAGATTTCTTCAGTAAGACTTTTGACTTCTTTCTTTAATGTTCAGCTTGGTTTTTTCTGTATGTTACATTCTTCAAAATGTGTTTATTCGATGTGACTATGAAAACTAAGGAAGTAAAATTAACATTTTGAGAGGTTCAGGTATAATACAAATCACATGACTTGATTCATATAATTAAAAAAAAAAACTATTTACAATTGAGGGTTAAGGGCCTCGTTCAAGGGCCCAGCAGTGGACGCTTGGGGAACCTGGGATTCTAACTCTCGACCATCCAATCCATGGTCCCTTAAACACTAAGATCCATTTAAATAAATCAAGTTTTTTTTTTTTAATCTGAAGTCCAGCTTTAAACAGCAATGCAGAATTTCCTCTAAGATGGTGGTGTGAATTTCAGTAAAAATAGTTTCAAAAGTTGTGGATTATTTATTTATTTATTTATTTTTTGGGAAGCTGCAGTTCAGTACAAACCACAGTGCTGATTTTTACATTACTAGCATTTTAACACTGTAGCTCTGTTCTATAGTAATAAATGATTGACTAATTAACCACTAAGACATTTTTTCCAGCGCTGTGTATTAAAACCATCTTTTCCAAAGGTGCCAATAATTCTGGAGCTGAATTTCAGCCATATTCAGCATTCGCTCTCTGTTTATAGAGTGAGCTGAAGATTAGAAGGTCAGACCTTCACATGTTGTGATTTGAATTTCCAGCCCTCCAGTCACAGGCATGGAGATTTAACCACAGAGCGTCTCGCAGTCCTGCAGATTTGCATGAATGCTAATGAAGAGAGGTTAAAATTACAAGGAAATCTTCGGTCTTTCTTTTGGCTGGCTGTGAGACTGATGTGTGGATGTCTTTTTTTTTTTTTTTTTTTGGAGTAATTAGATGTTTTAATAAACATTCCAAACTGCTGAAAAGCTGACCGTGTTTGGTTAAAGTAGCACGGACAGCGATAACACTCGCTCCACGACTGTCCGTGAAGGATTAAAGTGTACTGAGGGTTATTCAGCCAAAATGTTGATAAAGCGGTTTAAAAAAAATGGCACCTTTTGTTAAAATATTATAAACCGTTAGAACTGTTTACTAAAACACACACACACGCAGAAGGGGTTTATTACAAACTCCATAAACTACAACACCACAGAAGTAAACAATCCTTTCTCATCTTTCAGTGTGTAAACAGCTGATTTCAGGATTTATAGATGCACCTACAGGCCATGAATAAATATTTCAACTGAACACTCACTCACACTCACTCTCACGCACACACACGCGCACACACACACACTTTCCTGCTTGCCTCAGGCTCTTGTATTTTATTCAGGATCTATTTGAGAAAGCATTCCTGTCGGGTGATGCAGAGTCTCTTCTCGGCCGTGTGGAAGTGCCCTTGCCATATTTAGCGTGTCTGGGCGCGTTAAACACATGCCGTTATATCGACTGTTCATCACAGCCTCTGGGACACGAAAACACCAAAGGACACTGTGTACAGCATCGAATAACGGTTCATATGAGCGGGAGCTTATTGTATAATTGTGAACACTGACACACCCATTCAAACAGAATCTCGTACAGGTTTATCGAATGTTGGCACAAAACTAAATACTACAGAATAATAACGGAATAAATAGAGAATAAACTGAACATGTGCTGCTTCGGTGAAATAATAGTCACAGCAGCAAACCATCATCAGCTTACAGCTTTACATCTGACACTGGAGACTCCTTCTCACCATATCGAATGTTTTGACGTGGACCTGTGAACGAGCTGTTAATATAGAAACGATAGAAATATATTTAAATAACACGTTCTGTCCAATCAGAATCCAGAACTCGGCAGCACCAGAAAGACACCCATTTAAAAAAAAAAAATTTTTTAAAGAATGACGTGACGAACAGAACATATAAAGCACACCAAAAAACCCGACCTTTACACGCTTCTCTGTTGCGTTCTAGGAGACGACCCCTTCGACGATTTCTTCGGGTTTGGCGGCAGCCAGAGGCAGAGAGGAATGAGGAGTCGAACTGGTGGCTCCTTCTTCCCTGGGTTTGGGGGATTCCCTCCGTTCGGAGGCGGCTTCTCAGGCTTTGACTCAGGTTTGTGTGTGTGGGATGCTGACAGAGTGCCAATAGTTTCTGCACAGAAGTGTTTGGAATTCTTATGATAATTTCCAACGGATAATAAATAATTCATTTCTATTAAAGCCCAATCCAGTCAGACATAGTAAATAAAGAAGCGTTTTGTTTCCTGTCGTGATAAACTGTTCGTGATAAACTGTGGCGTGAGATGTTGCGCCTTGTGGCTTGTTGTTCGTCTCTACTCTATAAACGTTATTTTAAAACCAGAAAAGAAATTGAATGGATGGAGCTGTAACTGATCTCCGTCATATAGGTTTCGCAGCCCTCGGGCCGATGGGTGGAGGAGGCTTTTCCGCCTTCTCCTCATCATCGTACGGCGGTGGCGGCGGCGGCGGCGGCGGTGGAGGGATGGGAAACTTCCGCTCGGTATCCACTTCCACCAAGTTCGTCAACGGCAGAAGGATCACCACTAAACGGTACTGAACACCTCACACCTTACATCTCACCTTACAGCCATGTGTGTGAGAAGTATGTTCATGATCGTGTGTGTGTGTGTAGCATTGTGGAGAACGGTCAGGAGCGAGTGGAGGTCGAGGAAGACGGACAACTGAAGTCTCTCACGGTTAATGGTAGGGAGCAGCTCCTGCGAATCGGGAACATGTGACTGTTCCAGCAGAAAAAAAATTATAAAAAAAAAAAAAATAAAAAATCCAGACCAAGAATTTTTCCAAAACACACAAGCACTCCAGGAGGACAGCACTCTCTCTCTCTGTCTCTCTCTAACATTCCACCCTCATGTCAGACAATACAACTCTCAGAACATTCTTTCAGGAAATTTATTTATTTATTATTTTTTTGTTAATAAATAAAATCTCTACTCTTTACGTCCCTGAACCATCCAGAGGCGTTCGGTTCATCTGTAATATTTAACTCTCATCATCATCACCTGCTTTCATAAATAATCATGTACATTCCATTATCTTAGCACTAATTTAATGCTAACTGGTTTATTATTATTATTATTATTATTATTATTATTATTATTATTATTATTGATCTCTGCTGCACGGTTTGCCAGCTTCTCATGTGATTGTCTTATGTGACTGTTCCATAACCTCCAGCTCGGACACGGTTACTAATTATTAATAATCTCAATATTAATATATTGTTAATAAAGATATGTGCATAGGAGATTTGTGTAAATTAAATAATAAAGGTTTCTGGTTCAATAAAAACTTTTCACCTCACTTTGTGCACTCACGCTTTCTCTGGGTTTTGAGTTCACCAGTAGCTTGAGGCATGTGTATGTGTGTATATAGGTGTGTGTGTGTTTGTATGTGAGTATGTTTGTGTGTGTGTTTCACTTTTTGCCTACTTTCTGCCTCGCGTGTGTTTCACCCAAATGCTCACAGATCATTAAAACACACACGCTGCACTAATTTCTCACTTTTTCCTCACATGCCTCTAACACTCTGACTGATCGGAGTCGTGAAGTTACACTTCAGATCACAAAACTTGACTTCACGCAACATTCCAAAGATGTCGGACCTTTTGTTACACCTGAAGAGCCCACGAAAAGAAAGAAAGGGAAAGTGAATAGAAAAAAAATCAGTTATGTAACAACTTGTATTACACCACAGCACTGTTGAGTTCTGCATTCTGATTGGTCAGAATGGTTGTTGGTTAATTGTTGTTACTATGGAAACAAAACAATCTGCATATATTTCTGAACTCAAAACGAAACCTTCGCTCCAAAGTAGAAATGGCAGAATACTACAGTAATGCCATCGTGTGTGTGTGGCTAGTTTTCGTTAAAGTTTTTTTGTGAGTGTGGCAAAGTTCGTGAGTGAGAGAAAGCTGACCTAGTATGTGAACGCTAACTGCAAGCAAAGCCAAATATAGGGTGTGAAAGCTAAAAGTGGTTCTTAAGTAGCACCAAAACGTTGCTGGTCTAGAATTAAGAATCGCTTGCGTTAGGAGCTGGGGGCAGGGCTGTGGGCGGGGCTACGGTTAGCACCTTTGATAATGTACCTTAAGTATACTAATGTTTAATACACATTTACTTTACAGTGATATGACATTATCAGCAGACACGATAGTAGGTAGCTACATGCTAATGCTAACTTTTTTCTGTGTTAATGATAAAATAACGTTATGTACTTTATCGATTACAACCTCAGTTTATACAAATTACATGGAGCTGCACGTACACGTTGGATTCGCCGCGTTTGGATGCCAATGTAGGTACACAAAGTCATGAGCATTAACAGTAAAGCAACATCCACTATTGTTGATGTTGTGTTTGCCGCTGCTGCGCTAACGTTGCTGGGACACGTGACACGTATACAGTGATGTCAGACTCGGCTCTGCGATGCTCTCTAGCCGGTGGAAAGGCAAACCGGTTCTTAGAAGGTTCGCCAGTGGAACCAACTTTGAACCAGCACCATCGCTAGCTCTGAACCAGCACTCAGTTCTTTTTGGTGGAAAAGAGGTATAAATGAGACTTGGCATGTGAAAGCTAACCTGACAGATAAAAGTTGTTTAATGAAAAAAGCTAATTAGAAATCATGACTGAACTGGCAGATGAGTGCCAGAAAGCTAAGCTGACACAGAAGTCAGATGTCACTTAGTAACCTAGTATATACCTGCCCATCTAGACAGCTAAAGCTAGCAGTTAGTTTTTAGCAAAATTGCTCATATGTAACAAGTGATGTCAAAGATCTGTGGAGTTCAAAGGATCTGTGTTGACGTAGGTGATTGTCACCACTCTTACGATCTGATGCTGTCTCTAAACAGAGCTTAGATGAGATGATAAACGTTTGACAGATTGTAACACGAGACCCACGCATCTACACACTAACGCTAACATGTCTGTGCAGGTCACTTCTGTTAAAAGCAGATAAATTCCCTCTGCTATAAACCATGACTGCTCAGAAGAATGCAGGAAATATCACAATGTTTATCTCATCACGTTCTGGCACATTTCACATGATGTGTGTGTTGTAGCATTTAGCAATGGTACTCTAGCCATACCTGTCATAAATATTTGGACACTGACAAAGCTCCCTGGCTGGGTCATTATTTCACTTTGCTAAGCTGATAAAAAGGTCTAGAGTTTATTAGCATGTGAAAGCTATTACTGTTAGCTCTGAAACTGAGCCATCATTCAGCTGAAAAATCTAAACAAATCAATCAGAGATAGCAGAGATTAAGAACATTAAAGCAGGTATTTGGTGTTTATGAGCTTCACCAATTCTGACATCTAGAGTGTACACACAGTTTTCAATCACTTGATCCTTTAATGAACAAACAATCTATATATTGGGGTGGAACTTTGATGCTAAGGAGATTTCAATCTGTCAGTTTCAGATTGTCAAACCCCATTATCAGACATCCATAAACCAATAATAAACCAAATTCATAACAAACTACAACCCTGTTTTAAACAAAAGAAACTTTATTTATTTCCTCTTGGAACCCACTCACAATCGGATCGCACCCGTAAGATACCGTATTGAGCACTCAACTTCCACCTGCTGAGCAGTTAAGGAACTTCAACATGTGATTCCTGTACAGCAAGAATGTTTTAAGCTACAGTGGTACATTTACTGAGAATACAGTATACAGAGAAGCTTAGCATGGTGTCCCCTTGTGGTCCTGAGGCAAGATCTATTACCCTTGTCATCATGGTCCAGGTTCTAGTCCTCAGCAGGGAGCTCTCTCAGGGTGCAGGGAGTTAACTCAGCCACTGAATTAACAGCTAACTATCAGTGCTGGTCCCAAGCATCGATAAAATGGGAGGGTTGTGTCAGAAAGGGCAACTGGTGTAAAAAAAAAAATAAAATAAATCAAGCCAATAAGACAAGAACCATGAATGGAGGACAGCCAAATAACACCAACAGATTAGCATTGCCCATGCTCAAGGAGGACGCTCAAAATCATGAAGGATTGCCCTATTTTTGGGGCAGTGATGTTTAAAGTGGTTAATGCTCCTGTTTTTTGACAAGAAGGTTAGGGTTCAAGCCGCTGTACTGCTGTGCTGCTGCAGTTGGTTACTTGAGCAAGGCCTTGAACCTTATCTGCTCCAGGGACACCTCTCATGATCTGAAGCATACCTCTTCATCTCACAGCCAGAGCAACTACAACTGTGTGGTTATTGATGATGTCATGGCTGACAGGATGAATGCTGATGTTTAGACAGCAATGCAAGCCAAGACTTATATAATAAATGAAGTGAAATGTTGTGCAGTGACCAAGTCAGTCACCTTAGCTGAACACAAGTAAGCTGTAGTTCGCTTACTGAGTTCGGAATTTACTAAAAGGATTTTCAGACCATCAGGAATGAAGCGTTCTGTAAGAATGGATTATTTCCTGTGTTTTGGCGCCACCTGCAGGTCAGATCCCTAATATAGCCATCTACACACACACAGTAATTTAATTAATATCGAGTGTTCTAAATAAATGATTTTACACAATATGGTCTTCATTTCTTACACAGACATGAAGAATATAATTAAAATCTAATGTAGCAGAATTTTCCAATATATTTGTTTTTTTTTTAAATATTTGTGTGTAACCTAATAAAAAAATCAACTTTTTTATTAATATTTATACTTATCTAATAATAAATGGTGTACATATTGAATAAAAACAATTTTAAACTGTATAAAATAAATAATATTATAATACTTTTTGTAAAACACTTTTAGACCTTGATCAATACAATATTATTATTGATGTACCTGATGCCATAAAAATATTATTGTTTTATTAAAATAATTCTTATTTAGTTAATAAATCCATCATTCATTTTGTTTATTCATAAGATATAAATATATTATACTTTATACTATGTAGTATATCTAAAATCTTTGTATTTATTTATACTCAGAGCTGTAGCTCTAAAGAGTTCTGGGTTTATCTCTCTTGAGAAGCTTTTTGCCTTGTACCCAAGTTTAAACTAATCTATTCTAATCTAATGAAGTTCTAGGTAAAACCTTACAACTCCTGGGTCATTATATCAGAGATAAAATGTCGTAGGAAGCAAGGAACCCTTGAGAAACCCTTGAGGAAGCCTTGGGGAACTCCTAAGAAACGCTTGAGGGAACCTTTTAGGAACTTTTGAGGAACCTTTTTATTCCCCCTCCTTCTGTGTTAATGCACTGCTTTGTGACTGTCTCCACTTTAATATTACAAAGTACGTGTGTGTGTGTGTGTGTGTGCATGTGTGTGTGCATGTGTGTGTGTGTTTACATCCAGAACTTTAGTGTTTAAGTGCTGTTCCTGATTAAACTTACATAGTGTTTGCTTTTGGGTAATTGTTCTAAACACCCTCTTTGCACACACACACACACACACACACATACACACACACACACACAAACCTAGCATTAAAATACCAGTGCTGTTTATAGACTCGTTCTCACTCAGTGGCACTTTTAAAGTTCACTTCCCGGCTCTAAACACTGGAGTCTAATTAAAAGCTGAGCTGTGTGCATTATTGATGAACACCCGGACGTTTAAAGTGCACACTCCTTCACACACTTTTTCCTGAACTGTGCCTTGTTGGGAAAAGGTCAGGCTTCCTGTAGTGTGATCTCCAATCCTTTATATAGGTGTGTGTATATATATATATATATATATATATATATATATATATATATATATATATATATAAATAAACCTAAATACAGGTTTCAGCTCTATCCCTTCTTCACCCTGCACACGGTTTATTCTGTTGTTCTTCACTGATCAGCTTCTGTCAGTTATTTCTCATTCACATCATACACAACTAAATACAGACATACAAATACAAACTTTATTTAAAATGTTTAATCTATAAAAACAGTTGTAACTATATCCATCACCCCATTATGTGGCGTCCCTGTGTCCAAGTTGTTACTAGCTGTATTTAATGACATGAAATAAATGACACATAAAAGAGAGAGAAAAAACACATACACAGGAAAATGTCTTCATTTTCAAAGCAGCAGGAGAAGAAAAGGCCTGATTAGTATTAAAGGATTACATTTTATTACATTAGCTTTTTCATTATTAATTTCTATTGCAACTGTAATTAAATGAAAATGGATTATGCGGGCAGACACGCACACACAGACACACACACACAGACACACAAACACACAGACACACACACAGACACACACACAGACACACAAACACACACACACAGACACACACACACAGACACACAGACACACAAACACGCACACACAGACACACACACACAGACACACAGACACACAGACACACACACAGACACACACACAGACACAAACACACACACACAGACACACACACACAGACACACAGACACACAAACACACACACAGACACACACACAAACATGCACACACAGACACACACACACACAGCTTGCAGTGTTTTCATGCAGGTGAAATAAAAGTAGGTATTAATACTGAGGGAAATGTGAATGTTTCGCTCTGTTTTTTGTCCTTTTCTTAGTATCTTTTTTTTTCTTTCTAATTGAAACAGTGATATGATCAGTCTAGTTTTTATAATAAAAAAAATTCAAAAACTCTAACACACCACTGCCTGCTGGGAGCTTGCTACTCTCTCTCTCTCTCTCTCTCTCTCTCTCTCTCTCTCTCTCTGTCTCCCTCACTGTTTGTCTGTATCTTTCCCTGCTGTATGTCTTTCTCTCTTTCTGTGTGCATTCTTTCTGTCGAACTCTCTCGTTCTGTTTTCCTTTCTCTTCTATGTCTCTCTGTCTCTGTCTCGTTTATCTTTGTCCATTGTATATATATTTTCCAGTCTATCTCTCTCTCTCTCTCTCTCTCTCTCTCTCTCTCTCTCTCTCTCTCTCTCTTTCTCTCTCTCTCTCGGTCTGCGTTTCTACTCCTTCTATCTTCCGCCGTGTTTTCTGACACCTTAAGGACAGAGGAGTTCACACCTTGAAGTTTCTCGGAAAATAGCCAGCTTTTTATTATTGTTTTATGAACCTGCAGAGAGAGAATAAAGCTATATATGCTGCCATAATGTAATACTGCTGTAACTGGATAAAAAGTTTGATGTGCTGATCTTTAATAAATAAAACAAGCGCATGAATTTGGTGTATTTGTTGTGGAACTAGTTAACACAACATTTTCCTGCCTACGCTTCCAGTTTCTTTATTCCTGGTATGCTGTGAGTAAAGCATGCTGAGTTGTGCTCTAGGTCTGTGTTTATCTTCCTGATTAATGAAATTAACTAAACAGCGGTGTTGTGAAATAAACAACACGGCCCGCACTGATTTATTCCACTTAACCCTTTCAGGCTCAGACCATCACAGCTTCTGTTGAATTGTCTGAAATGAACTGATCCCTAAATACAACCATCACGTTATCTTGTTCTGCTGGTCACGATACATGGGCTCAGGGTCAAAGGTCATTTCTGAGATTTGTTTCATTTCCTTGAAGCAGTGCAGCAGGGTGTCCTTTCTGTGAGACTCGAACCAAAAAAGCTTAACACAGGATTTGTTAAACATTCAACTATTACACATCATCTTCATTTCTTTTTCTTATAGTGAGTGTATGTGTGTGTTTGTGTGTGTGTGTGTGTGAGTGTGTGTTGGATAAAGGTGGAATGGTTGAAGCAGCGTCTGTCTTCTTTCTCCTCTTCTCCCCTGTGTAATTACACAGCACAATAGCAGAGGGAGGCGAGCCCCTTCACTCCGTCACACTAATTCAATATAAATGTAAATGACCATGCTGAGTGAATAAAGAAAGCTCGATGTGTTTACACGTCTAATCACGATAAAAGCATGCTGAGTGAAATATGAATGCCAGATGCATCACGATTATGTGATAAGAGAGATGGAGGAGGAGGAGGAGGAGGAGGCAAATACCCTGGATGAACTATATATACGTTTGGGTTCTTACATCTCAATGGCGATCATACTGTTACTATTCTGATCACACTCTTATTCTTCCTTATATTCTTACTCATACTCGTTGTCACACCCCGGAAAGGAAGGAGACGGACCCATATGCAGGATAGCTTCAAATGATAGGGGTTTAATACATAAGGAGGACAAACTGAAATATCCACACTACACGGTGTTCCCCGCTGATCCCCAACACTCGTATTGTTACTCACACTGTTACTCACACTGTTACTGTTACACTGTTACTGTTATTTATGTCTGTTACACTGTTACTGTTACACTGTTACTCATACTGTCACTGTTACACTGTCACTGTTACTATTACACTGTTACTTTAACTCATACTGTCACTGTTACTCATACTGTCACTGTTACACTGATACTGGTACACACACTGTCACTGTTACACTGTTACTGTTACACTGTTACTGTTACCCATGCTGTTACTGGTACACTGTTACTGTTACACTGTTACTGTTACTCTGTTACTCATACTGTCACTGTTACACTGTCACTGTTACTATTACACTGTTACTTTAACACTTACGTTAACTCATACTGTCACTGTTACGCATACTGTCACTGTTACACTGATACTGTTACACACACTGTCACTGTTACACTGTCACTGTTACTATTACACTTTTATTGTTACACTGTTACTGTTACACTGTTGCTGTTACCCACACTGTTACTGGTACACTGTTACTGTTACTCATACTGTCTGTTACTCACATTGTTACTGTTATTCATACTGTCTGTTACTGTTACACTGTTATGTTTACACTGTTGGTGTTGTTACTGTTTCTGTTACATTGTTTCTGTTACTCGTACTGTTTGTTTTTGTTACTGTTACACTGTTGGTGTTACACAAACTGTTACTGTTATTCATATTGTTTGTTTTTGTTACACTGTTACTGTTACTCATACTGTCTGTTACTCACATATTTACTGTTATACTGTTACTGTTACTCATACTGTATGTTACTCACACTGCTACTGTTACAATGTAACTGTTACTCACACTGTTACACTGTTACTCACACTGTTACTGTTTCTCTCACGGTTACTGTTACACTGTGCTCACAATGTCACTGTCACTGTTTCACTGTCACTGTTACACTGTCACTGTTATTCACACTGTCACTGTTACACTGTTAATGTTATTCACACTGTCACTGTTACTCATACTGTCTGTTACTCAGACTGATACTGTTACACTAATACTGTTACACTGATACTGTTACACTGTTACTCACACTGTTACTGATGCTCACAATGTCATTGTTACTGTTACACTGTTATGGTTACTCATACTGTAACTGTTACAGATACTGTTACACTGATACTGTTACACTGTCACTGTTACTCATACTGTTACTGTTAGTCACACTGTCACTGTTAATGTTACACTGTTACTGTTACTCATACTGATACTGTTACACTGTCGCTGTTACTGTTACACTGTTACTCTTACTCATATTGTTACTGTTACACTGTTACTGTTACACAGACTGATACTGTTACACTGTCACTGTTACGCCGTTACTGTTACTTATACTGCCGCTGTTACTGTTACACTGTTACTCTTACTCATACTGTCACTTACTCACACTGATACTGTTACACTGTCACTGTTACTGTTACACTGTTACTCTTACTCATATTGTTACTGTTACACTGTTACTGTTACACAGACTGATACTGTTACACTGTCGCTGTTACAGCATTACTGTTACACCGTTACTGTTACTTACACTGTCACTGTTACTGTTACACTGTTATTGTTACTCATACTGTCACTTACTCACACTGATACTGTTACACTGTCACTGTTACTGTTACACTGTTACTGTTACAGTTACTCCTAACGTTACTGTTACTCACACTGTCACTGTTACTGTTACACTGTTACTGTTATACTGTCACTGTTACACTGTCACTGTTACTGTTACACTGTTACTGTTACACTGTTACAGTTACTCATAACGTTACTGTTACTCACACTGTCACTGTTACTGTTACACTGTTACTGTTACACACACTGATACTGTTACACTGTCACTGTTACTGTTACAGTGTTATTGTTACACTGTTACTATTACTTACACGGTCACTGATACTGTTACACTGTTACTGTTAAACTGTTACTCATACTGTCTGTTACTCAAACTGATACTTTTACACTGATACTGTTACACTCTTATTGTTTCTCACACTGTCACTGTTACTGTTACACTGTTACTGTTACACACACTGATACTGTTACACTGTCACTGTTACTGTTACACTGTTACTGTTAAACTGTTACTCATACTGTCTGTTACTCACACTGATACTTTTACACTGATACTGTTACACTCTTATTGTTACTCACACTGTTACTGTTACTGTTACACTGTTACTCACACTGTTACTGTTTCACTGTTACTCACACTGTTACTGTTATTCACACTGTCACTGTTACACTGTTACTGTATTTATACTGTTGTTCATACTCATATCCTTACTGATAATCATACTTTTACTTATATTGCTACTCCTACTTACAATGTAACTCTTTTTGCACAGCTTGGAATGTTGTGTGAGTGTCATGAACTTCATGAATATTTTAGAATTAATCAAAAAATAATTTCTAATTAATTCATTAGATTTTTCATTTGAATTTGATTTATTTATTTATTTATTTAGGGGTAAGTCTTTAACATTTTATATATTTTATATAATTCATAATGATAAACTATTCATTAAAAAAGTCCCACATGTCCAGATTTGATGTGAAAAAAAGCAGAAGGAGAAAAAGCGAACACTTTTCTGTACAGCGTGTTTCTCTCCAGCACTTGTATATTTATTACAGATTTCTATCTGTTCATTTTCACACAGATATCAGTGCTCCGAATGCCCTGCCTGGCCCCGCCTCTCACTCCCGTTACCTTAGAAACACCACGGATGAGGATGACGGGGAACGAGGAAGCACCAGAGGTCTGATATAGCAGCTGACAATATATATCTGATATATCCACAAACAATTCACTGTTCAACGTCATACAAATATTTCTAAAATATAAATAGTTTTCATTTTAATCATTTTTTAACATTTTCTTCTCTTACAGGGTTTTTTGAAATCAGAAGAAAGAAACACTGGCGCACAGATACGGATAACAAAAAGAAGCTAAATCCGCGTCTGGCTCCGAGGATCGGCTCCTGGTTCTGAACTTTCACTCCAGCAATTTTTGGATTTTTAAGTGCGAGAAATTAAAAGCACATAAGAAGTGTAGATTGTGTATTATAGTATATTATAGTTCTCCCTCCTGTACCTGGCTAATGTCACTACTTCAGAAAGAATTTCTTAAAGAGTTTTAGTAAAAAGATATTTTATAATTATTGAAAATAAATTTTGAAAAATTGATTGTAGAAATATATAAATTTTTAAGTGAAGCGACAAACGGAAAATAAGCCCCTTATTTTGCAAGAACTTTGTAATCATAACAAATGAAGACATTTTTATGCAACATGTTATGTAACATATTTTTTTTTATTTTAAAGTAACAATAGTGTAACAGTAATGTTGGATTGAATATAACAAATACACTTTTAGGTTGAAGCTAAAAATTTAACTGAAAAAAATGAGGTGGGGGAAAAAGAAATGGAATTCTTTGTTTTATTATTTTTTTTTTTACTTTAAAGTTGCAGAGAATTAAAAAAAAATCAGCTCCTTCAAATCAGTGTGTTATAAATGAATAGTAGAATAAACCTTTTTAAATAAACATACCAAGAAACACAGTTATACATGATAAACAACCTCAAATATGATGATTTGCATAACCGCACTGAATATGTATTTAGTCATAATTAAAAGTATAAAACAGTGGGTGTAGTCAATGCAAATCAAAAAATAACAAAATCAAAATAATAAATAAATGCTATACAAATATGAATATGTAATTAAGTGTGTTCGTACCTGGCATAAATTAGTGGGCGGAGTCAATACAAATATGTACCATTTACCTGCCTTGAAAATCAGCTCCAGAACAAAGATTTTAAATTAGTAATAAAAATCACTTACAGTAAAAACTGATTAATTAATTAGATATTTCTCCATAGGAGAGCAGTGTTTCTGACACCATAATAAAACTGTTCTTTATTTTTTTCTTGACAAGGCTACTGTAGAAGCAGGTTATGACACTCTGTTCCTGCTGATTTATTAGCGACGTTTCTGAAATCAGGGTTCTGGTGTTTAATATCCACCCTCTGAAGGCAAAACATTCATCTATACAGACATCTGATAGAGCAACAGAGAGGAGGACGTTCAATGAGGGTTCTTTTCAGGGTTCAACATGAGTTTGTTTAGGGTTCTTTCAGGGATCATTCAGGGTTCTTTGAGGGTTCTTCAATACCCCTTTTCCACCAAAAAGAACCGAGTGCTGGTTCAGAGCTAGCACTGGTGCTGGTTCAAAGTTGGTTCCACTGGCGAACCTTCTAAGAACCGGTTTGCCTTTCCATCGGCTAGAGAGCGTCACAGAGCCGAGTCTGACGTCACTGTATACGTGTCACGTTACACAGCAACATTAACGCAGCAGCGACAACCACAAACACATCAACAACGGCGGATGTTGCTTTACTGTTAATGCTCATGGCTTTGTGAACCCACATTAGCATCCAAACGCGGCGAATCCAACGTGTACGTGCAGCTCCATGTAATTTATATAAATGGAGGTTGTAATCGAGAAAGTACATAATGTTATTTTATCATTAACACAGAAAAAAGTTAGCCTTAGCATGTAGCTACCTAATATCATGTGTGCTGATAATGTATCATATCGCGGTAAAGTAAAAGTGTATTAAACATTAGTATACTTAAGGTACATTATATAACAGTAGACCCTCCCACAGCCCCGCCCACAGCCCCTGACACAAGTGGTTCTTAAGTCTAGACCAGCAACATTTTGGTGCTACTTAAGAACCACTTTTCCTGGTTCAGAGCCGGTGCTTTGGCTGTCGAAAAAGAAAGAACTGGTTCAAAATTAGGCTCCGAACCAGCACTCAAACTGCCTTGGTGGAAAAGGGGCATAAGAGTTCTTTAAGGGTTAGTTGAGGGTTCTTTAAGGTTTTTCCCTCAGGTTTCTTTGTGGGATCTTTGAGGGTTCATTGAGGGTTTTTTAAAGGTTTGTTGAGGACTTGAGGGTTTTGTCAGGGTTTGTTGACGGTTCTTTGATGGTTCTCACAGGGTTCTCAGGGTTCATTTTATGGTTTTTTGAGGGTTCTTTGGTGGTCCTTTAGAACTTCTTTCAGGATTTTTTGAGCCTTCTTTCACTGTTCTTTAAGTGTTCTTTGAGGTTTCGTTAACAATTCTTTTGGATGAAAATAAGATTCTTACTATCCAAAAAACAAACATTCTCTTGTAAGGTTATACAGAGAACCTGTAAGGATTCCCTCAGAAGAAGAACCAAAGAACTTTAAAAGCAAGCAGTGAATGTTTTCTAGAGTGTACTGTATATAACACACACGCACACACACTCTTCCTCTCTGTAACGAACATCTTAGTTTTACATCATACACAAATATTTGTACAAAATCATAAATACTAATTGTGTAAATTTGGAACTTTCAGGAAAATCCAGATCTCAGTTATCTCAATTCTAATGAAATATTCAGATTGTAATCTGCTGTTGCTGTTTACGTCCTCCGTGTTCTGCCGCTACTGTATACCATACTTTAATAATGTAGATGACTGCTAGACAAGTAAAGCTCTCTCTTTTGTCTATAAAGACCTTTGTGAATATATTTTAAAAAGATTTAGAGCAATGAAAAAAATGCTTTTACAATAAAAAAAATCCTTACATGCTTGTGTTCACTGACTGAATTGTTCCATAACTATTTTTTTATTATCTACAAATAATCAACAAGTAGGAGGGAAAAAAAAGCAAAAATGCCCAACCAGGATTATTTACATATTAAAATATTTTATTTGCATTAAGATGATGATTATTTATTTATTTATTTATTTATTTATTTATTTATTTATTTAAAGTTTTATAACAAGCTCAATTATTTTTTCATCTGGAAAAAAACAGCTCACCTACAGAACAAAAAGAAGAAGAAGAAGAAGAAGAAGAAGAAGAAGAAAAAGAAGAAGAAGAAGAAGAAGAAGAGTTTATTTTGTTAACATGATTTCTGATATTCTGATCTCTTGCTGGATTTGTTTCGTGATGTGTCTCGAAAGGTTTGACGCTTAACATTTTCATTTCCTCCATATATGAGATGAAACACACAGCTGCCCTGAACGTCCTGCAGAGTTTAATAACATCTGGGAGAAAGCTGATGGCAGTGGAGCCGGGTTTATTCTTTACACGTAACATATTACTTCAATAAAAAAAAAAAACAAGATGAGCCTTAAAAGGAAAGGACAAAGGACAAGAAAAAAAATGCATCAGTTATTTTTACTTTGCAGCACATCGACTTTATCAAACCTTTAGTTAATAGAGTACCAACAGATTTATGGAGAAACTGTCTTTTTTATTTAAAAAAAATAAATAAATAAAAGTTTCCAATTCGTGCTCCTGAGTGTGTTGTAAATGTGTTGTAAATGTGATGCTTTAACTTTTATGGGGTTCTGTGGGCGTCGCTGGATGCAAATGAGCTACGCCAGGAACACGCTTTGCTGTTCACATGTGCTCTTAATCTTTCTGTTGCTTTTGTAAACCAGCTGATTACTAATTAGAAGAGTTGGGTTTGGCTTCCACCAACACTGAGACACCACTTTAACAAACGATGAAGAATGAGGTCCGTTATTGACATCGCTGTATTACAGAAACCGCTCAAAGTCCTTTTAATGAAGCCTTGAAGTGTCTTTTCGACCACAGCGAGCTCTCAGAGAAAACAATCTGAGAGCCGTGCGAGAGTGATTATACGTTCTTCATCATGAAATGTGTAATTTGTATAATCATGGCTGACGCACTGAAGCTGATAAATCAGAACCTTTTATTCCGAACAGATGAAGTAAGTAATAAACCACCGTGTTGTGCTGTTGTAGAAGCCACAGCAATTACCAGTGATTACATTTTTTACCATCAGTTCGTTATCGTTATCTTTATCTTTATCTTTATCGTCTTAGTCACTATTTCATCTCTCCATCATCGCCTCTGGATTAGAAATAAATATAACATTTAAAATGTCCTGAATTTATTTGTAAAGCTGCTTTGTCCACTATTAAAAGTGCTTTACAAATAAAAACAGAATAGAATTGAATCTGATTATAATCATTTTGAATGTTTTTTTAATCAATTTGGGAGACAGACCCATGTATCTGAGCAGGACCGAAATAAACAAACTGCTGATTTTCTTAAAAAACAAACAAACAAAAAATCGTAGGTTAAAAAAACAGATGTTTAGAAAATGATGGAATTATTCCACATTACATTCCAAATTCATTTCAACTAAAATTAAGTATGTGTCCAGAAATTTGTATTCCATTTCCAGGCTTCTATGTTTTAAAGAATTTCATTACATGAGCTTCAGGATTTTTTCTACATTTTCTGCATGAAGACGACATTAAATACCACACAACACCTTGCTGCTGCTTTACTACAGAAGTGTTTGTTTTGCAGTATTTAAATTAGCCCATAAACTATAAAATGATATTAAATGACACACCTGAAATTACACACAAAACTGAGATTAAACCCACACCTGAGATTAAACAAATGCCTGAGATTAAACACAAAATTGAGATTAAACCCACGCCTGAGATTAAACACAAAACTGAGATTAAACCCATGGCTGAGATTAAACACAAAGCAGAGATTAAACCCATGGCTGAGATTAAACACAAACCTGAGATTAAACCCATGGCTGAGATTAAACACAAACCTGAGATTAAAAACACGCCTGAGATTAAACACGAACCTGAGATTAAACCCACGCCTGAGATTAAACACAAACCTGAGATTAAACCCATGCCTGAGATTAAACACGAACCTGAGATTAAACCCACACCTGAGATTAAACACAAACCTGAGATTAAACACAAACTAGGTGTGATTTTGTGTTTTTAAGGTGTCCCTCTGCCTGGTTTTGTTACCTTAAACACAACCTAATTAAACAAATCAGCAAGAAATACGTAATAATAATAATATAAAATAAAATAATGATATTATTAATATATCAATAATTATATTTTTTATATAATTAAACAAACAAACACATAAATAAATAAAGTACATATATATAAAATATCTTTCATTTCATTAACGATTTATTTATTAATCTAGCCACAGGGTTGCAAGCCAGTGATTTCTGTGCCAGTCTCAAGCCCAGATAAATAGAGAGGGTTGTGTCAGGAAGGGTATCTGGTGTAAAACTTGCCAAACTTAAACATGGCAGTCGCCAGTGTAAATTCCACACTGGATTAGTTGAGGTCCAGGTTAACAACGACCGCCACCGATGCTGTCGACCTACAGGGTGCTGATGGAAATTACTGTTGGTGGAGGAAGGAGAGGAGGGAGAAGAGTAAAGGACTTTTGACATTGGTACAATAACAGGGAAAGGTAGAGACTTGGTGGACATGATGGAGAAAAGAAAGGTAGATATACTGTGTGTGCAGGAGGGGAAGGGGAGCAAAACATGTAGTATTGAAGAGGGAAACAAACTGTTTTATTGTGTTGTGGATATTTGTGAGCAGCAGTATGGCTTCATGCCCAGAAAGAGCATGACCGATGCATTTTTTGCTCTGAGAATGTTAATAGAGAAGTACAGAAATGGTCAGAAGGAGCTGCACTTCGTCTTTGTGGATTTAGAGGAAGCGTATGACAGGGTGCTGAGAGAGGAGCTATGGTACTGTATGAGGATGTCAGGAGTGGCAGAGACGTACGTCAGAGTAGTTCAGGATATGTCTGAGAGGAGTATGACAGTAGTGAGATGTGCTGTAGGTCAGACAGAGGAGTTCAAGGTGGAGGTGGGGCTACATCAATTCTCGGGTTTGAGTCCCAGATAAAGTCAGACAGGAAACTCATAGACAGTGATGTTGGCAGATAACATTGCAATCTGTAGTGAGAGTAGGGAGCAGGTGGAGGAACACTTGGGAAGGTGGCGGTCTGCTCTAGAAAGAAGAGGGATGAAAGTGGTAGTAAGACAGAATACATGTGTATGAATGAGAGGCAGGAAAGTAGAACAAGTGAGGTTACAGTGGGCTGAGGTCAAGAAAGAGTTTAAGTATTTAGGGTCAACCTTCCAATTGACAGGGAGTGTGGGAAAGAGGTGAAGAGGCGAGTGCAGGTTGGAGTGGTTGAAGAAAAGTGTCAGGAGTGTTCTGTGTGTGACAGAAGAGTGTCAGGAGTGTTGTGTGTGTGACAGAAGAGTGCCAGGAGTGTTGTGTGTGACAGAAGAGTGTCAGGAGTGTTGTGTGCATGACAGAAGAGTGTCAGGAGTGTTGTGTGTGACAGAAGAGTGTCAGGAGTGTTCTGTGTGTGACAGAAGAGTGTCAGGAGTGTTGTGTGTGTGACAGAAGAGTGCCAGGAGTGTTGTGTGTGACAGAAGAGTGTCAGGAGTGTTGTGTGTGACAGAAGAGTTTCAGGAGTGTTGTGTGTGACAGAAGAGTGTCAGGAGTGTTGTGTGTGACAGAAGAGTGTCAGGAGTGTTGTGTGTGACAGAAGAGTGTCAGGAGTGTTGTGTGCATGACAGAAGAGTGTCAGGAGTGTTGTGTGTGTGACAGAAGAGTGTCAGGAGTGTTCTGTGTGTGACAGAAGAGTGTCAAGAGAGTTGTGTGTGACAGAAGAGTGTCAGGAGTGTTGTGTGTGACAGAAGAGTGTCAGGAGTGTTGTGTGTGACAGAAGAGTGTCAGGAGTGTTGTGTGTGACAGAAGAGTGTCAGGAGTGTTGTGTGCATGACAGAAGAGTGTCAGGAGTGTTGTGTGTGTGACAGAAGAGTGTCAGGAGTGTTCTGTGTGTGACAGAAGAGTGTCAAGAGAGTTGTGTGTGACAGAAGAGTGTCAGGAGTGTTGTGTGCATGACAGAAGAGTGTCAGGAGTGTTCTGTGTGTGACAGAAGAGTGTCAAGAGAGTTGTGTGTGACAGAAGAGTGTCAGGAGTGTTGTGTGTGTGACAGAAGAGTGTCAGGAGTGTTGTGTGTGTGACAGAAGAGTGTCAAGAGTGTTGTGTGTGACAGAAGAGTGCCAGCAAGAATCAAAGGAAAGGTTTAGAAGACAGTAGTGAGAGCAGCTCTGCTGTATGTGTTAGAGACTGTAGCAGTGAGGAAAAGACATGAGACAGAGATGGAGGTAGCAGAGATGAGGATGTTGAGGTTCTCTTTAGGAGTGATGAGGATGGACAGGATTAGGAACGAGCACATCAGAGGGACAGCTCAGGTTGGCTGTTTTGGGGACAAGGTCAGAGAGACTAGATTGAGATGGTTCGGACATGTACAGAGGAGAGAGATGGTTATATTGGTAGAAGGATGTTGGAGATGAACCTGCCAGGTAAGAGGTCAAGAGGAAGGACAAAGAGGAGAGATATGGATGTGTTGAAAGAGGATATGAAGGAAATTGGTGTGAGAGTAGAGGATAGAGTTAGATGGAAACAGATGATTCACTGTGGTGTCCTGTAATAGAAAAAGACGAAAGAATAAGAAGAATGAACTATTTAATTATTCTTCTAACTAACCAAAGAATCTAATAATAATAATAATAATAATAATAATAATAATAATAATAATAATAATAATAATAATAATAATAATAAAACAAAAGTGAGAAAATAATTATTAAAATAACTAAATCTGCAAAAGTAAATAAGTAAATGCTATTTTATTGCAAACACATAAACTACTAACTAACCAACTAACTAACTAACTAGATATAATTAAATAAATAAAATAGACAGAAATTAAATAATTATTTAAGAAGGCAAGAAATAAACATGTAGGAATAAATAAATAAGTAAATAAATTAATACTATGGTTTGTATATATATATATATTATTTTTATTTTTTTTCCGCTGTAGAAATGTTCTTCAGTGTTACTTGAACATCACAGAGTCAAAAACTGGATCAAAAACAAAATAAACGCAGACAAAATGGCAACAAATCCAATCCAATGTGAAACCATGTCATTTCTATGTCACGTTCTGCTTCTCCAACAACAGCACACATTATCAAGCATTTATTTTATTCAATCACAACTCTTGCTAGATGACAGGAAATGACATCAGCACCTGTCATGCGTGTGTTTTTAGGATTTCAGGCGAATTTATTTAACTCCTGTAATACATTCACACCCCTATGCAGACTGATCAGACTAACGATGAGGTTGGTGCTCTGTTCTCTGCTTACTGTGGTGCTGTACTGTGCCATGTGGACACTAAGAGGCGCTGTTAATCAGGAGTGTGACTACACACACTGGGGATGATGGGAAATCACTGAAACACAGCCAGGAAGATTTTATTATAAGGGTGATTACTGCTCCCATGAAGTAAAGGATAAAAGCCGACATCTATAGCTGAGATCTCAGTGTTAATATGAACTGTACTGAAATCCAGAGGCTTTACAGATTCATATCCTGTCTGTGGATCTTATATCAAAACACATTATTACATGAAAACTCGACAAAGCGTTGAAAAGTCCAGGGCTTACGTCTAACACTGAGTCCCTGATTGCACAACTTTAATTCAGGGCTCAGGGTTAATAAAATAACACTGGAAAAAAAACTTTAGCATAAAACTACAATGAAAATAATTTCAGAGAAAAAAAAGATTAGCATGCACGTCGCTAGGTACTAATTATCTCAGGACTTTTAAAATGTACCGAAAATAATGAAGGAAGTAAGCAAATACAGCTTCATCATGCTAGTCAAGAAAAACTCAATTCTACTAGTTAGAAAACTCAAGCAGGCATGCAACTAGCAGAAAAGAAATAAAAAATTAATTAAAAATGATTTGATTACGGTTTTGTATCCGGTACACTGATATGCTAAGCTCAACACTTTCACTAAGAGCAGTCTAAAAAAAAATATTTATAATCTGAGTATTTTAAGGTGTGAAGTCCTCGAGATGAGTGTGTGCTGCTTTTAGACCCACTGTGTGTATCATGCTAAACCAGAGGCTATTAGCTCTCAATGCATGTTAGCAACATTAGCTCCAGGAGGTTAAAAAATATCTCACTAAACTATAGTCGAGATAAAAACAAACAAATCGTATATTTATAGCACAACATTTACACTTTAATGATTTATTATTGGAGTTTATTTTTGTCAAATGTTAACAATGGATGTTTTTTCTCTTTTAAATCTGCCATATACACAAATCCTTTCTGTGGCAGGATAACAACGAATTTATAACGTTTTCTTCAATCGTTCCTTCTTAATTGATTAATGAATTAATACATTTGTTTTTTGTTTCCTCCTTCCTATATTTCTCCCACACTTTGTGTGTGTGTGTGTGTGTGTGAGAGAGAGAGAGAGAGAGAGAGAGAGAGAGAGAGAGAGAGAGAGAGAGAGAGAGAGAGAGAGAGAGAGAGAGAGAGAGAGAGAGAGAACATGAGAGACAGGAAAGGTGTGGAAGTAAATTGTAAAGGAAAAAGAGAGAGAGAGAGAGAGAGAGAGAGAGAGACAGACAGAGAACAAAATGTGAAGTGGAGGAGGAGGAGAACTGAGACCTTTTACACCTACTTTTTTATAGAAAAACAATCCACATCCACCATTTTTTAATACAGAAATATGCAGAAAATCAGCTTGAAGAGACCGAACAAATTCCCAAACCACTGGCAGGGGTGTGTGTGTGTGAGAGAGAGAGATGGAGAGAGAGAGAGAGAGAGAGAGAGAGAGAGAGAGAGAGAGAGAGAGAGTAGCAAGCTCCCAGCAGGCAGTGGTGTGTTAGAACACAGTTGTGTACCTGAGACAGGGCAGTGTGTGGGTGGGTAGAGGTCAGGCTGCTCTCGCTCTCGATTCGGGAGACCGGAAGGCACCGAGACGCCGCTTCGCTCTGTTCAGTCTCGGCTACGTGACTCACTCTCTCTCTCTCACACACACACACACACGTGTCCCGCTTCTCGCATACTTCAAAACTTCACCTCTCCTTTGCAACACAACCACCGGGGGCACATATTTTTGGCTAGCATACATTTCAGCCCCACACACACTGATGTTCGAATAGGGAATAAGAGCTAGCATTAGATTTAGCTCACAGCATGTACAGACAAGGCCAAAAGTTTTTCCTAAACAACATGTAATGCTGTAAGGAGCTTCTAGAAGCTTCTCATTGGTCAGTTATTAAAATTCAGAGATAACAGAGACTGCACCTGTGTGTGTATTGATGGTCCAATACATTTAGAGTCAGTGCCTTTTCTCCTAATATACAATAGTTACACTACTCAGACAGGACCTCAGAAACATATGATGGACCAGCACAAGTTCAGATCTTCCCTAAGAGAGTTCTCCATCATGAAGAATCATTTACTCCAAATCTAGCAGACTGAAGAGTAAAGGTGATCACCAGGATGAAGCCTTGGCCTTTACAGGACTGTGTAAGAAGGACAAAGCTTTAAAATGTGAAGAACAGCATGGCGTTTTGCTGGACTTTAAAACCTCACACAGCATCATGAGGCAGGAGGATTAGAATAGAAATACTGAAGCAACACCTCAAGACATCAAGCCAAGAAGATCAAACTCTGTCTTCAGCAGAACAATGATCCTGAAGACGCCTTCAATGAGGCTGAAAATGGCTTTAGGTCTATAAAAGGAAAGTGTCTGTCATGTCCTGAATCCTGTGGACTGAACTGAAGATGTGGGTCTGAGAGAGAAGGCCCTCAAACCTACTCGAGTTCCACAAGTTCTGTCAGGAGGAACGAGGGCACCACCATTCACAATTAATCACCATTCTCTAACCACTGGTGATTAAACACCAACCAAGAGATATCATCATTCTCCATAAAATGTCATTATTCTCTGATGAATCCTGCACTCTGATTGGTCAGAAGATGTTGATTCTTTTTCCAGAACTGCAGCTCTTACAGTAGCGCAGGTTATATCAATTATGTTATCATTTCTATGGCAACAACTCGGCAACAAAGACAGCAATTTCAAATAAATGTGCCAAATTATCGATGTAGGAAATGTACTGGTTATGAAACTCCACTTCATCCCAACATAACATTCCTACACACAATCTTTATTCCTAATTAAATAATAATCATCTAAATGTTCGCCTTACTTCCAACCAAATCTTGTTTTATTTCTATTTTTAGGATAATAAGCTCCAATAAGTTCCATTATATGTTATGGATCTGTATTTTAATATTATATATTTATATTTTCTGTAGATCTCTCTATATTTCTTCCTGTACAATTTAAATTAGATTTTTATTGTAATTCATCTTTAAGGCTTTTAAATTTTTTTATTTTATTTAGATTATTTTTTTATGACAGACAGTTGAGATAAACATTTCATTACTTGACATATATTGATTTTTTTTAAAACAATCAAGAATTTTTGAACTGAATACAAAATAGTGAAGATTTTACATTTGACATTGTAAACTGTTTACATTTGATATTTTATACAATTTTTAAATGAGAAAATAAAAATTGAAACATTGGAATTTTTGTAGACAATTTTATTTTGTTGTTTTTCTGAAAAACGTTCTTTACTTTGTGAACAGAACAGACACTAAAACCAAATAATTCACAGAACACAGACTGCTAGTCACTGTAGTTACACAATATATTTTTTAAAAGTGTTCTTATTATTTTGTTGAAGGATGCCAATAATTCTGAAAATTACTACATTTCAATTAGCATCTTTTAAATAATGAATATTTGTGTTGTTTTTTGGTTGTATTAAAGCTCTTACCATTTTTTGTTTGCTGTTTGTCTTAAATATCTCAGCATTTTTCGTTTGTTTGTTTGTTTTAAATCACTTAATAATTTTTTTCCATGCTTTTAACTGTGAGCTAAAATACACATCATCACTTAGTTATGAACTGTAAGTGCTTCATTTTGGGTGTTTTAATTATTTATGTCAGCTCCGACTCCAACGCTGGAAATATAATTAACTTATCTGCTAATTGTTTCTGTGAATTAAATGTGACTGTGTGGTTTTGTGTGGATTTATCGGTTTGTGTTCTCATGCTTGGGGCACGGTGGCTTAGTGGTTAGCACGTTCGCCTCACACCTCCAGGGTTGGGGGTTCAATTCCTGCCTCCACCTTGTGTGTGTGGAGTTTGCATGTTCTCCCCGTCCCTCTGGGGTTTCCTCCGGGTACTCCGGTTTCCTCCCCCGGTCCAAAGACATTCATGGTAGGTTGATTGACATCACTGGAAAATTGTCCGTAGTGTGTGATTGCGTGAGTGAATGAGAGTGTGTGTGTGCCCTGCGATGGGTTGGCACTCCGTCCAGGGTGTATCCTGCCTTGATGCCCATTGACACCTGAGATAGGCACAGGCTCCCCGTGACCCGAGGTAGTTCAGATAAGCGGTAGAAAATGAGTGAGTGAATGAGTGTTCTCATGCTGTTGAACGGTGCAAAACAAAATAAAAGAAAACTGTTTACTTTCCTTTTGTGTTTTTTTTCCCACTGCAGATGAACTTCATCTCATTTTTAGCAGGTCAAACACATTAAACATATTTATTTCTGGTGGTGTGATTAGCCCCAGTGCGGGTCTTGTGGGAACTACAGTCCGGAAGCGCCTAATATTCCAGAGACGCTTCTCTGATTTGCCGGTTGGGAGGCGGGGCAGGTGCTCTGACCATGACAGTGCCCCCCCCTGCGAGCAGCTCCCGATGCGAGGGCACGTGCGACGCCGGGGACGACCACGAGACCGGGGAGCTGGTTTGTCTGGATGCCGTCGGTGAAAGTCGGTGGTGAGCGAGGGGTCCAGGATATCCCCTACCTTCACCCACGAGTGCTCTTCTGGACCGTACCCCTCCCAGTTGACCAGATACTCCCGGTGGCTCCCTCGGTGTCTGGAGTCCAGTAGCTCGCGGACCTGGTACACCTCTTCGCCGTTGATCATGAGTGGTGGTGTCTCCGGTGGGTCGGCGGTGCCTCCAGGGTCCCTTGCCAGCCTGTTAGCGGGTTTTAGTAGTGAGGCATGGAAGGTGGGCGAGATGCGATAGGTGGGAGGTAGCACCAGACGGTACGACACGGGGTTTATTTGTTTGACGATGCGGAACGGACCCACATACCTGGGGCTGAGCTTTCGGCTGGGCAGGTGGAGACGGATGGCGCGGGTAGAACCCCTAAAGATGAAATCCTAGAACCGCCCCTGCTCTTATTCCTACCGAAAATCACTGAAATTTTACTTTTTACTTTTACTTCAGATACTTAAGTACATTTAATCTTAGAAAATGACTTTTGATACTTAAGTACAGTATATATCAGATACTTTAAAACTTTTATTTGAGTAATATTCTAAAAGGTAACTTTTACTTCTACCAAAGTCTTTTTCTAGTACTATACTTGTACTTTTAGTCAAGTATTGCTTTCTAGTACTTTATACAACACTGATTTTATCCCCCCGTCACTGACAGACTGTTTTGGGTGCCCTGACTGGAACATCTTCAGGGAGGATGCAACCAATGGTGACTCCGTCAACTTGGATGAGTGATCAGCATCATTGAACAGCTAAATCGGCAAGTGCATTGATGATGTGACGGTCTCCAAGACCATCACCACACGCTCCAACCAGAAGCCTTGGATGACTGCTAAAGTGCATGCACTGCTGAAGATGGCCAATGTGCTGAATGACTTCTATGCTCAGTTTGAGGTGCAAAACAATGTAACGGCAAGAAAGACCATCCTTTCCCCAACGAAGAGGTACTCTGTTTATCCACGGCCGAAATGAGAAGAACTCTATGCCGAGTTAACCCACAGAAGACTGCTGTACCAGACAACATTCATGGCAGGGTGCTCAGTGAATGTGCAGAACAGCTAGTGGATGTCTTAAGTGACATCTTCAACATTTCCCTGAGCAGCGCTTTTGGTCCTATGTGCCTCAAGACAACCACCATTGTCCCCGTCCCAAAAAATTCTACAGTGTCCTGACTCAATGATATTTGTCCCGTCGCACTCACACCCATTGATATGAAGTCTTCGAGAAGCTCGTCATGAGGCCCATCAAGACCCAGTTACCACCCTCACTAGACCCCCTACAGTTCGCATATCATCCAAACCGCTCCACGGACAATGCCATTGCCACAGCCCTTTATTTAACCCTCACCCTCCTGAACAATAAAGACACTTACGTACGAATGCTGTTCATAGACGTTAGTTCAGCATTCAACACAATCGTGCCTTAGCACCCGATTGGGACCCTGAGCCTGCTGGGACTAAACACCTCCCTCTGCAACTGGATCCTGGACTTCCTGACTGGGAGACCTCAGTCAGTCCAGATCGGGAACATCATCTCCAGCACCATCACACTGAGCACTGGAGACCCTCAGGGCTGCATGCTCAGTCCATTGCTGTTCACCTTGCTGACTCACGATCTCTGACAATGCACAGATCGAACCATATTACCAAGTTCACTGATGACACGACCGTAGTGGGTCTCAGCAGCAAGAAAGATGAGTCAGCATACAGAGAGGAGGTGCAACAGCAAATTACCTGGTGTAGAGCCAACAACCTGTCTCTGATTGTTGATAAAACTAAAGAGATGGTTATTGACTTCAGAAGAGCACAGGAGACCACTCTCCGCTGAACATCGACGGATCATCTGTAGAGATCGTCAAAAGCACCGAATTTCTTGGTGTTCATCTAGCGGAAAACCTCACCTGGTCACTCAACACCAGCTCCATTACCAAGAAAGACCAGCAGCATCTTTACTTCTTACGAAGTCTGAGAAAGGCACATCTCCCACCCCCCATCCTGAGCATTCTGAGCAGCTGCATCACTGACTGTTTTGGGAAATGCACCGTCCTTGATCAGTCCCTGCAGCAGATAGTGAGGACAGCTGAGAAGATCATTGGAGTCTCTCTTCCCTCTATCATGGACACTCTTGCCTCTTTTCCACCAAAAAGAACCGGGTGCTGGTTCAGAGCTAGTGCTGGTGCTGATTCAAAGTTGGTTCCACTGGCGAACCTTCTAAGAACCGGTTTGCCTTTCCATCGGCTAGAGAGCCATCAGCGCAGAGTCTGACGTCACTGTATACGTGTCACGTGTCCCAGCACCTTTAGCGTAGCAGCGGCAAATACAAACACATCAACAATGGCGGATGTTGCTTTACTGTTAATGCTCATGGCTTTGTGAACCTACATTAACACCCAAATGCGGCGAATCCAACGTGTACGTGCAGCTCCATGTAATCTGTATAAACGGAGGTTGTAATCGAGAAAGTACATAACGTTATTTTATCATTAACACAGAAAAAAGTTAGCCTTAGCATGTAGCTACTTACTATCATGTGTGCTGATAATGTATCATATCACGGTAAATTAAAAGTGTATTAAACATTAGTATACTTAAGCTACATTATCAAATGTGCTAACAGTAGCCCCACCCAAAGCCCCTGACACAAGTGGTTTTTAAATCTAGACCAGCAACATTTTGGTGCTACTTAAGAACCACTTTTCCTGGTTCAGAGCCGGTGCTTTGGCTGTCGAAAAAGAAAGAACTGGTTCTAATTTAGGCTCTGGCTCCGAACCAGCATTCAAACTGCCTCGGTGGAAAAGGGGCATACACCACACGCTGCATCTGCAAAGCCAACAGCATTGTGGATGATCCCACAAACCCCTCACACTCACTCTTTACCCTCCTGCTGTCTGAGAAAAGGTACAGAAGCATTCTGGCCCTCAAGACCAGACTGTGTAACAGTTTTTTCCCACAAGCCATCAGACTCCTTTGTAACTAAACTGAACTGTACTGAGCACAACACACACACATGCACGTCAACTGTATGGACTGCACAGACCTACACCACATACAAACACTTCCAATATATGTCCATCAAACTACATGCTGTTTTGCACACTGTTTTTTTGCTCTTTGCACACACTGTCTCACATTTCAGTCATTTGCTGTTTAGCACAATCCTTTACAATGTCTCTGGTAACTGCTACTATAATACTGTGTTCATTCTAGTATTTCTGCAAATGCAATATTGTTGAACATATAGACAGAGACACAAAGGGTGAGACAGACACACATACATATAGACAGACATAGGGTGAGACAGACAGACATACATAGAGACAGACAGACATAGGATGAGATAGACAGACAAACATACAAACAGACATAGAGACAGACAGACATAGAGTCAGACAGACAGACCGACAGACATATGGTGAGAGACAGACATAGATGCATGCCGTGCATGTCGTGTGTTTGGTTGTGTGTCATGTTGTGTCATGCATGTCGTGTGTTGGGTTGTGTGCCATGTTATGTGTCATGTTGTGTGCCATGTTGTTTGTCATGATGTGTGTAATGTTGTGTTGTGTCGTGTGTCACGTTATGCCGTACTGTGTGGTGTGTTTTGTGTTGTGTCGTGTTGTGTCGTGTCATGTTATGTGTCGTATTGTGTCATGTTGTGTGTCATGTTGTGAGTCATATTGTGTCATGTTGTGTGCCATGTTGTGTGTCATGTTGTGTCATGTTGTGTGCAATGTTGTGTGTCATGTTGTTTGTCATGTTTTGTGTAATGTTGTGTTGTGTAGTGTGTCACATTATATCGTACCGTGTAGTGTGTCATGTCATGTTGTGTGTGGTGTCGTCACTATGTGGTTCACAGTGTAATTCAGAATTAGCTTTAATGTTGTAATTAGTTTATTGCGTGTCTGGTGGCGCACTAGCTCCAGCTCTAACTCTAAACCTCAGGGCTTTGTTTTCCTTCTTGCTGGTGTTAATTGATGTCATAAAGTTCATGGTGTATGTTAGGAAATGAAACCTGTGTGTGTGTGTGTGTGTGTGTGTGTGTGTGTGTGTGTGTGTGTTTGTGTGTGTGTTTTCACTTGTTCAGTATGTTCCTCACAGATTCAACAGGGTCTTCAGAGATCAGAGAGATATTGTGCTCCTGTGCTGTACGACACACACTAATGTAATTTAAATAGCACTGACACCTGGTTTTGCAGCACAAACCATGTGTTCCATACACACACACACACACACACACACACACACACACACACACACACACGGGTGTTTATCCTATCTCTACACACCATATTCCCCTCAGTTTGGTCATTAGCAGATGAGAGGAATGTGTCACTAACCAGCGTCACACTAAATCCTTCAGAAAAAAAACACAAAAGAAAACAAAAGGAATCTGGTTGTTCATGACACATGATACATTGATGTGTGTGCAGGTTTTCTTTTATATTCATCATTGGTCAGCACATCCCTTTGTTTAAGTGTGGTTATAAAATGGGCGGAGATAACATAATGTGATAGTGATGAGTGGACAAGAACGAAGAGAAACAAAAATGCAGTGAAATAAATATTTCTGTTTAATTTTTTATCATTCTGTCATTTTATGGATTTGCTTTGATAGATGTAGTTTATTAAAATAAATAAATAAATGGAAATAAATAAAGGATTTAGTGTTTTAAATAAATAAATAAATAAATGTTTTGCTCAGTGTTAATGCATTTAATGACCGGATGTTATTTATAGTTAAAAGGAATTGCAGTGGTGAAAACGTGAACTACTGTTTGTCTTGAGTTGGACTTAAAAAAGAATTGACTGGAATTTAAGCGAGTTAATTTGTCTTGTTGGATTTATGTCAGAGTTTTTTTGCAGTTGTATACGTTTACGTTTACAAAACACGATCTGTTCAGTTGTATCCTCCATGGAACTGGTCTGAAAATGAAACGTTGACCCTGATTCCTATATTCTACATCTTTCTCTTCTTCCCCTGCCTTTCCCCGCCGTCTCGCCCCGTCTTGACGCTTGGTTAGTTAGTGAAAATCGCGTCTTTCTAATTTGCCATCATTGGAGAAGATAATTATTGCTGCGCATCATTCCTGATCTCCTCATCATATGGATCAGTGGCTGTGTGTGGGTCAGGTGGGCTGGAAAAACATCATTAGCATATCATTATTACCATATCATTAGCATATCGTTATTGAGTACAGGTCCTGACTTGTTTATTCCAGTTCCTCAGAGAGCGCAGACGAGCATCATGCTGTAGAGACGCTCAGATCTGCTCGCAGGAGGGTTTCGACAGCTACTTTACTGCAGGGGGATAATTAGCATCCTGAAGCAGATGGAAAAATTAGCATTAGGCTAAATCCTTTGAACAGAATTATCGTTACCTTCAACATTTCAGCTATTAATTATTATTTTTTCTGAAAAAATACATGATGATCTATATAATGAACTTATATGAAAAGTTAATGACATAAATGTTCACTGTGATGCTGCTTAATAGTGCAACAATCTACACAGAGACCAAAGCCCCGCCTTCTTCTTTTCTATTGGCTAAAAAAACAAGATTCCTTGTGTGCTTTACTTAAGGAAAGGCTAATATTAAAGACTACAGCTAATGCTGCTAATGCTGAGTTAGAAAAACATAACCGGCATATTTTCATTTTTTCCTCAAAAATTCTAGATACAATTTCATTCATTCATTCATTCATTCATCTTCTACCGCTTATCCGAACTACCTCGGGTCACGGGGAGCCTGTGTCTATCTCAGGCGTCATCGGGCATCAAGGCAGGATACACCCTGGACGGAGTGCCAACCCATCGCAGGGCTAGATACAATTTATCCTATAAAATATAAAATGAGATAAAATTGTAATAACGTTTATAAAATTAAAGCTGCAGCTATGTTGTAATTGTAAACATTGCCAGCTATTTATTGATGATAAAAACATCCACATTAGTTACAGTACGTTAGCTTTTAGCTCCAGTGCTGTGATAACAAAGTAAAGGTGCATGTTGCAGGGCATACAGGCGATCATGACCTACAAGACAGCTTCACCTGCCTGTAATAGTGATGCCTCCCTCCCAGATGTGCTGAATGACTTCTACGCCTGAGCAGCTTTGTTGTTCCTATGTGCCTCAAGACAACCACTATTGTCTCCGTCCCAAAGAAGTCTACAGTGTCCTGGCTCAATGATTATCGTCCCGAGAGGAGGTCCCCCTGGCTGTGGCTTTGGTGTCTGTGGCTGAGGTCTTGGTGATTGTGGCTGTGTCTGGTGGTTTATTGGTCCTGGATGGTAGTATGGTTTTGTGAGGAGGTCTACCCTCTGCTGGACTGGGTGATTGTTGACTGGCTTTAGGTTTCTCTAGCTGCTCTCTCAGGCTGTAGATTGTCTGGTCCCTGAGGTAGAGCTCTTCTCTTACTGCTCAGTCCCCAGCGTGTCTCAGTCTTGTTGGAGCTTTTGAAGTTTTCTTTTTGTTCAGTCTCTCTCTCTCTCTCTCTCTCTCTCTCTCTCTCTCTCTCTCTCTCTCTCTCTCTCTCTCTCTCTCTCTCTCTCTCTCTCTCTCTCTCTCTCAACACTCTTAATCTCACACTCAATTTTCTCTCCCTCTGTTTCTCCATTTCTGTGTCTCTCTTCCTCTGCCTACTGTACATGCACTGAGTTCTCTGACTCCTGCTCTCATGCCACCTGTCTGTCTGTCTGTCTTGTTTTCTTTTCGTCTGTCTCAAGCTCATTCTCACTCCTTCTCTTACTGTCTCTTTTACTGTATGTGTATATATGTACGGTCTGTGTCTGTCTCATTCTCCCTATCTTCCTCGCTCCCCCACTGCTATCTCAGTGTCTCTCACTCATCTAATTCTCTGTATGTCTGACTGTCTCTCTTTACTCTCTGCTGTCTGTGTCTCTCAATTCGTCTACTTCTCTGTCTCTCTGTCTGTCTGTCTGTCTGTCTGTCTGTCTGTCTCTCTTTCTCTTTCTCTCCCCCCCCCTCTCGTCCGCTTTGTCACTCTCTCTCTCTCTCTCTCTCTCTCTCTCTCTCGCTCTCTCTCTCTCTCACTCTCTTGCTCTCTCTCTCTCTCTCTCTCTCTCTGTAGTGATTGGGTGAATTTACTGAGACACGACTGTTCCCTATAGGCTGTTTGTGGAGGAGAGAGTCGCTGCTGTTGCTAGGATCCTGTTGCTAGGACAGCTCACTGCTGATGGGGGGGAAACACATGATGAATTATGTATGGACGATTTTCAGAGGGGGAGAGAGAGAGAGAGAGAAAGCGAGAGTGAGACAGGTTTGATGTGTGATGCAGAGTCGAGGAACTAGAGGAAGGTAAAATAAAAAGAGACAAAGTGGTGACCAGCTGCAGAATCCAGACTCTGACTCTGAGCGAGGGGTCAAAGGTCACAGTGTGTTATTTGTTCCGGAAAAGCACCGGGAATCTGGCTCTTCGTCCCTGGTGGGACTTCTGTTGACCTCTGAGATTAGCTGTTGATGAATGGCGTGATTGAGGAAGAATGAAAAAAAGGATAAGATGAGATGATGAGCAATAAAAATATGCGTTATTTCAAATACTGCGTCTTTCAGGGGTGCCATTACTATTGAAACACCAACTGGACAGCTTTACTCCGCCACCTGGATAAAACCTAATTTTGCAGCTATCTCTGACTGTTCCAAAGCTCTGACACTGGAGACTCCTTCTATATAAATTACAAAAACACCTCCTTACTTCACCAGTTTCATCGATCTCTCCATGTGACACGAGCCGTTACCATAGAAACCATCACACAGATTAGAACAAACTAATCAGCACCTTCTGACCAATCAGAGTGCAGCGCTGTGGTGGGAGCTGAATTAATTGTCAGAGCTAAATCTTGTGATCGTGATTAAAGTGCAATTCATTTCTCAGCTCTACCCATAATGCACCTCCCGCTCTCTCACCCCCAAACACACACAAACGCACACACACAAACACACACACCTCATGGCTGTTGAATAAAACATGTTGATTTGTCAGGATGCAGATTCGATCATGCCGGTGTATTGTTCCACACGCTGCCTTTTGTTTTTCATTCTTTTGTTCAGTGTTGTTTTCTCCCTCTCTCTCTCTCTCTCTCTCTCTCTCTCTCTCTCTCTCTCTCTCTCTCTCTCTTCGAATCACAGCCTCATTAAAATGCGTAATCAGGCCCTAGTGTGCACGTCGTCACTACAACCGCTTCAAGCGTTTTTAATAACACCTTATTGAATTCTCACACAATGGGTACAGGGACAGGGGTTCTCTGTGTGTGAGTGTGTGTGTATGTGTGTGTGTGTGTGTGTGTGTGAGAGAGAGAGAGAGAGAGAGAGAGAGAGAGAGTGTGTGTTTCTTTCTTTTTTTCTAAAGTGATGAGTGAATGATGTTTTATCTTTTATAGGAAAAAAAACAGATTGCCCTAAAGTTTTTTTTTCTTCTTTCAATTGTACAGCTGTTCATGAGAAACTCTGAAACTATTCATAGAGACAACTATCCTTAAAGGGGATAAAAGGTGTAATTACCATGAGCAGATGTCTCTATATCATACACACACACACACACACACACACACACACACACACACACACACACACACACACACACACACACACACACATTATGCATTTCCTGCAATCTATAACACCAAGTACAGTTGCTGTATGTATGTTCATTCACTGTGTGTGTGTGTGTGTGTGTGTGTGTGTGTGTGTGTGTGTGTGTGTTGTCAAACAAACAGGAATGAACATAGTGTGATATGAACATAGTAAACATTTAGAAGTGTTTACTCCTTGTAATTATAAATGTAAAAACAATACGTAAATAAATAACAAAAATAATACAATTACATTTACAATTAATGTAAACAGGAAAAAAAGAAATGAGGGGGAAAAGATATGTGTAAAAATTTGTAGAAAAATCAGTCAGTAAACAGATTGTTTATATTTTGTCAGTAAACAATTTTTTTTATTTATTTATTTTGTTATATTTTTAAGTTAACATGCTTATTAATTTTCTTTAATTAATTTTTTTCTGTATTAATTAAATAATTTATTTACAAACATTTCTTTATTTACTCTTATTTTTTGTTATATTGATGTATAAAAAGTAAAATTTTACAGATTAAAGGACCAGAAACATGCTAGGCTTGTTAATTAAAAATATGTTTTGTGAAGTTAAAAAATAAATAAATAGTAAAAAAGAAACAAACAAAAAGAGGAATGTAAGAATACATAATTATTTAACATTCAAAATCAGGCCAATAAACATAATAAACATAGTTTTCTAAAGTAACTGTTGAAAATGAATTTATTTTAAGATATTATTTGTGCTCTTTCTTTTTTATTTATTTATTTATTTATTTATTTATTTATTTATTTATTTATGGGCTTTGACGGACTTAGCTCTGTAACAGCTGTTGTCTGTCTGGCACTGTTTGATGACATCGTCTTGCCACGCCTCTTCATTATCTACCAGAAACTGAAGGATAAACATCACTAACCTGACCTTTATTTTGAAGCACTGGATGTGGATGGAATTTGTGAGCTTGAGAAGGTTTTCGGTCGTGTCGTATTTTGCAAACAAAACATTATGGTAATTTGCTCTGTTCTGTTCAAACCAATCAGCTTCCTGGACATGACCCTGCATCCAAAGTGCATTATTACTGTTCGCTAAAAGCTTCCCTCTCTATCCCCTGACCTATGAACCGCAGAGACGGCACTAATATCCTGCCACACGCTTGTTAGCCATCCTCATTATCAGCTGTAATTATGCAAGGTGTTGGCCCCGCCCCCTTTGTGGCCCAGAGCCAATTTCAGTATGCAAATGGTTAAAGTCCCGGTGGACAGGAACGTCTTGAACCGACGTTTGCTGATAAACTCACTCACTGACTGACAGACTGAGATATTGAGGCCAGCGAGGTCACTTCCATCACCCACACCGAGGAGGAGGAGGAGGAGGAGGAGAGGGAAAGAAGATGAAGGAAGGGACAAGGGAGTGGGAGGAAGAACAGGAGTGTCCCGCTTCATCACCGGGAAAGGATGAGGACACATTTGTCCATTAGAATGAGAAGCCTTAAAAAGCCGTAACACCAACATGCACCCAAAATAATAGGGAGAGGAGATAAATAAATAAATAAAGAAAATAAATAAATAAATAAATAATACATTCCAACAAACAAATAAATGTAACGTTAGATCCACAAGATGTTTTAAAAGTATGAACAAAACCAACCAAACAACAAAACCCTTAATATTATATAAATAATGAATAAGTAGATTGATAGATATTAAAGTAAATAAAGTATCAAACTGAATGTATTTCAACTGTATTTGTGTAAACAAAGTATTTACAGATTAAGAGGAGGCTGCAGAACGAAAGCTGCTGTAGTGTCCATGAGAAGAGAATCTCTGACTGTCAGATCTATAAGTGGATAAAAATTAGACAGAGTTCAAGTTTACAGAATAAAAGGTGTAATTGTTGCTGTGGAATGAGATGAATGCACATTTCTTCTGAACTTTGAACAAAATATAGCGTCAGTTCAGGCAGGCCACATAGTCAAGCTCGGCTATCAGCTGATGTCAATTTTCTAACCCCGCCCATCAGCTGATCTGATTCCTAAGCGCTATTGGTCCCTTTCAAACAGGGTGCCCTATTTAAATGCTTTTTTCAGTCTGTCTGCTTGGCTGTTTCCTCTGCATTGCTGCAACCCACCTCCTCCCCTAGCTCCTCCCCTAGCTCCTCCCCTAGCTCCTCCCCTAGCTCCTCCCCTAGCTCCTCCCCTAGCTCCTCCTTGAAACTTTGTGTTTAACTTAATCAGTGTCATTCTGATGTCACTGATGCAGGCTCTGTTCTAAATGGGGGATTTTGTCTTGCTGCTTTCCCAGTTAAATGGGAGATTGTCCCCCCACGAAGCTGCTGCTGTTCCCTGACTAGCTTTTTCATGGAGCTCATGAAAAGGATGGGGAATTCAGAACAGAGCCATACCGGCAAATGTAAATTTTATAAGCTTGCTAATCAAAAATTTAAATATGTCAAAGAATTGTCTTTATTTTGACTCAAGTGGTCCTGACTGAACTGTAGCTTTATCTCAATTGTTAGCATTTCAGCTAGCCAAGCCTAGCCTAGCCTGTTCCTAGATTTCAGCAGTGCAGTCAGAGGGATATTTGAGTATCACTTCTTTCAGGTTCTTGTCTTTCTTCTGGACTCTTCCGAAAAAAAAGAAAAAAGAAAAAAAAAAAAACATGTTTGCGTTTTTAAAGTAGATCAAAGCCAGCGGAGGTTTTGGCCAGACATGAGACGTTGGCGCTGCAATCTGTTGCCATCTCGTTACAGCCTCAGCTGTGTTCAGCAACAAGGGAACAACAAGGCTGGATTGAAGCTCAGCCTCCTCCCTGTCCTCCTCTTCCTCCTCCTCCTCCTCCTCCTCTTCCACCATCACCACCAGCACTTCTGTGATTTTCTGGAACACTTCCCACGCTGCTCCTCTGGACGGTGCCCAAATTAAACAACGTCGCTCCTCTGCGCTCCCCTCGGCTTCGGCTCTGCCTCCCTCCTGTACACTGATCTCACAGCCTGCGGACTCTGAAGCGAGCCGGCCAAAGCTCAGACTTTCACTCCAGCAGTTAGGAATAAACCCAGACGACTGATGCTATTCAGCTCCGAGTGTTTCTACTGTTTTTCTTTATTTATTTATGTTTCTGCCCTTGTTTTGTACACAAATACTTCACAAAGACAAACTGATGCTAATCCTTATTACTCACGACATGAAGTTCTGCTAAACCTGTAAAGTCATGTTCGACATCATATTAATCTATGTACTGTGTATAACACAGTTATACATCTCATCAAAACCAGATGAAATAACTAAATTGTCCAAATTAGCTCAATGCCTTAGAGAGATAAAAGACTGGATGAGCTGTAACTTCCTGTTGTTAAACTCTGATAAGACTGAAATACTACTCATAGGCCCAAAAACCAGTACACAGAAACTCTCACAACTTAACTTCCAATTAGACGGATGTACTGTTACTAGTAGCTCGACAGTGAAAGACCTGGGTGTTATATTAGACAGCAACTTGTCTTTTGAAAATCATATCGCCCAAACCACAAAAACTGCCTTCTTTCACCTTAGAAATATTGCCAAGCTGAGAAACATCCTGTCTGTATCTGATGCTGAGAAGCTAGTTCATGCTTTCATGACCTCTAGACTGGACTATTGTAATGCATTACTAGGTGGTTGTCCTGCATCTTTAATAAATAGGCTGCAGTTAGTCCAAAATGCAGCTGCCAGAGTTCTCACTAGGACAAGAAAGTATGACCATATAACCCCAATTTTATCATCTCTACACTGGCTACCTGTTAAGTTTAGAATTGATTACAAACTGCTGCTACTTACGTACAAGGCTCTTAATGGTTTAGCTCCCATGTATCTAACTAGTCTTCTAACACGTTACAATCCTTCATGCTCTCTGAGATCACAAAACTCGGGACTTCTGGTAGTTCCCAGAATATCTAAGTCTACTAAAGGCGGAAGAGCGTTTTCTTATTTAGCTCCCAAACTCTGGAATAGTCTTCCTGATAGTGTTCGGGGCTCAGACACACTTTCACAGTTTAAATGTAGATTAAAAACTCATCTCTTTAGTCAGGCGTACACATAATACATCCCATAATATTGTACACTAGTACACTAGACTTGCACATTCTTATGAACAGCAGATATGTTAATCCCTCTGCACTGCTCTTCTCTTCTTTCTACCCATGCTGAGACACCCATGCTATGATCGTCTTTCGTGCGATGACATTTTTGGACCTCCACTGAGACAAGGCGGACTCTGTGAGAACACTGAGACATCTACAGATCTACCAGCTCCACTTTGACTCTGTGATACTTGTATATTTGTAACCACACCATCTAGTGTCACCCAGATGAGGATGGGTTCCCCTTGAGTCTGGTTCCTCTCAAGGTTTCTTCCTTTACCAATCTAAGGGAGTTTTTCCTTGCCACTGTTGGCTGAGCCTCCTCAGACTTGCTCATTGGGGACAAATACATATACACACATACATACATTCATACATACATACATACACACTGTGATCTGTATATATCTAGAATTTTTATTATACTAATTCCTTATACTTCTCCTTATGTTTATCTTTTGTTCTATGTTTATGTTCTGTAAAGCTGCTTTGTGACAATGTCCATTGTAAAAAGCGCTATACAAATAAACTTGAATTGAATTGAATTGAATTAATCTAAATGTGCTCAAGAAGACTCAATGGACTCAAAAAAGAGCATTTGGTTAAAAAAAACACAATTCCGACTTCAGTCTTTAGGCCACACCCCCTAGGTCAGCCTTAGATCACGAGCAGTACCAAAGCTACGACTGGAGCATCTCATGAGAGCAGAAATGGGTTTGATATCAACATTTACACTGAAGATACAAACATTTGTATGGGAAAAAAAGAACAGTTTTGGTTTTTCTGGATCTTTTCTATGAATCTTTCACCTCTAGAATTGCAGAGAAAAACAGAAATAGTGATGAAACTCTGCATGCAAATTCTTAAAATCCTGAGTGTCTACTTTCATATGTGCTTCATATTAAGACAACTGTTGAGTGAGACATGATAAAGACGTTCAATCATCTACATGAACACAGGTGATAGAGCTGAAGCTCAGCTTTAAGTGCTGTTGAGACACTTTGGTGTTGAAGTGAAGGACTCGGGTAGAACGCAGCAGGATAATTGGGTTTCTGGACGAGTTTTTTTCTCTGTCTCTCTGATTAAGCTAAGCTCTCGAGAATACTAATCACACGTTTTTTTATCTTTTAGCTCTGCGTGGAACTGAGAACCGGAGTTTCATTCCTTCCCATGCGTCCATTTAAATATAGTTCGCATCCAGTTTTTTTGGCTTCTCCACAAACCGTGAAGCAGCAACACGCTTCCAGAAAGTTCCACCACAGCCGGAGAGCGGTCCTTAATATAGCACTTTAGCAGTTGGCCTGATGGAGTGAGACGCTACCTTTCGAAACCATGAGAGATAGATGAAGAAAAACGAGAGAACATGTTTTGAAATTCTGTTGGATTCATTTTAACCATTTGTTGCTTTAAATGGATTCATATGAGTTTATATTAAACATTGATTCTTGATTTTTTTTTTTTTGGACAAATCTGTATGCAGAGTTACTTGTTTGTTTGTGGTTTGTTTGTTTTTGTTTGTTTGTTTTCATAACTGCTTGCCATGAAATTTGATTTTTTTTCTGTTGACATTTACAAAACTCTAGAAAAATGTACTAAAACATTTAGTACAGAGCTACATTTAAACAAAACTCACTGCTATAGCCAGCATTATTATCAAAGCTAGTATTTTTTTTCCAGACCACAAGGGGGCGACATAAGAGTCACTGTTTAATCTATTCACCAAACAATAATAATTGTGTTTTGGTTTTGTATAAACAACATAAAAACACAGAGGAATCTGAGCAGAAAAAAAGAGCCGTGCTAAGCGGTCATGCATTAGCTGTTTACTACACTGTTTACTTCACCTCACAGTTAAACACATCAACAGATGAGAAGAAGCTAGCTAGTCAGAATTAAAAAGAAAAAAGAGCAACACCTGTTTGCTAGATTATTTAAAAACACTCTATCTTCTTCCAAATGATTCATTTATTCTTAGGTGATTCTTTTCATGAATAATTTCTTTTCACGTGATACTTTTAGATGTTTCCTCGATTTCATGTCATACGATTTTTCCACATGATTTATTTATTCTCGAGGGATTCTTTTTTTGCCACGCAATTTTTTTTAGACGATTCATTTACTTTAATGTTCTTCATCCAGATGATTCTATTAATGTCATGTGATTCTTTCATATCATATATGATTTTTTTTTTCTTGTGAGTTTTTCCACATGGTTCATTTATTCTTATGTGATTCCTCCATGTGACTCATTTATGTTCATGTGATTCTTTCAGATTATTATTTTTACATATTAGCTTTCTGAATAAAGCATGTGATTTTATTATTCACATGATCTCTCTCTCTGTCTGTCTCTCTCTCTCTCTCTCTCTCTCTCTCTCTCGCTCGCTCTCTCTCTCTCTCTCTCTCTCTCTCTCTCTCTTTACACACACACACACACACACACACGAGTTTGTTGCTTTCTCGGTTGCTAGCGTTAGCATTCTGAACACTTTTCTACACAATACTTTGACATTTGCTGTAAAAAAAAAAAAGGTAAAAAAAAGAACTGTTTTTCCTCGAGCAAACAGAGAGATTAATGTTCGGATTTAATCGGGACGGAGCGGTAAACTGGAGCAATGTCAAGAGAAGAAGCGACAAGGACGAGTGCAACGGATGAGAAAGTACGGAACGAATGACAGCAAAACTAAGTTCATTAAAAAATCAGCTTTCGTTAAACCAGTCATGGCTGAAGCTCTAATTGATTGTGTTAGCTGTATCGAATGATAAGCAATCGTCTCGAATGAGAGAGGACGCCGTATCACACGCCCGCAGAAACACACTAGCATCTGCTGGAGGCAATTACTACCGCTAATTTATTATTACATTTTAAAAAAATCCTAATAAACTTGAATCCTTCAGATGATGACCAAATAAAAATGCGTAATTATGTGTGCCGTATAGCTATTCATAAGCTGATTAGCATGACTGCCTTACATTCAGATTAGCCGCATATTGATGAGGCGCAGGTTAAGCAGCAGATCTAAGGTTGCATATGCAAATGATATGCAAATGAGTATGTAAAAAAAGAGACAGCGGAAAGGCCACGGCGCTGATGGCATTGCTAATGGTGAATTTGCATGCTGTTTATTCTCGATTCTCAGACTGAAACACGGCAGCGT
>NC_083466.1:28417755-28442755 GCF_030014155.1 Tachysurus vachellii | reverse complement strand
TACACTGTACTATACACTATACACTATAAACTATACTCTGTTCTATACACTATAAACTATACTCTGTTCTATACACTATACACTGTACTATACACTATACACTGTACTATACACTATACACTATAAACTATACTCTGTTCTATACACTATACACTATAAACTATACTCTGTTCTACACACTATACACTGTACACTATACACTATAAACTACACACTGTACTATACACTATACTCTGTTCTACACACTATACATTGTTCTATACTCTGTTGTACACACTATACACTGTTTGGTACACTTTACATTGTTCTATACACCATACACTGTGCTATACACTATACTCTTTTCTATCCACTATATACTGTACTATACTCTGTTCTACACACTGTATTCCGTTATATCCACTATACATTGTACTACACACTATACTCTGTTTTGTACACTATGCACCATTCTATACACTATACACTATACTCTGTTCTACACACTATACAGTGTTATATTCTCTGTTTGACACAATATAGTGCAACAGTGTACAACAGTGTATAGTTTATAAAAAAGAGTATAGTATATACAACAGTGTATATACTATACTCTTTTTTATAAACTATACACTGTTGTATATACTATACACTGTTCTATACACTATACACTGTTCCATACACTATACTCTGTACTATACACTATACTCTGTTCTATACAATACACACTGTTCTATACATTATACACTATACTCTGTTCTATACACTATACACTGTTGTATACACTATACAGTGATCTATACACAAAACACTCTTCCATACACTGATCTATACTCTGTTGTATACACTATATTCTGTTCTGTAAAGTATACACTTTTCTATAAACTATACACTATTATATTACTATTCTTTGTATTATAAACTATACACTGTTCAATAAACTAAACACTGCTCTATATATTGATCTATACACTGCACTATTCCATACGCTGTACATTGTTCTATACACTACACACTGTTCTATAATCTATGTACTGCTCTATACACTACACAATTTCTATTTTATATGTGAATCTATATAGCAAATATAGCAAAGGACAAATATAGCTATGTACTATAACTCGATAGGTATAGGTCAATGTATTATACACTTATCTCTAGCTATCTATCTAATCCATATACTATGTTCTATATACATATACACCTGTACACCATTCCACACAACTCTAACCTATTATTATTATTATTATTATTATTATTATTATTATTATTATTATTATTATTATTATTATTGCTCTGAAACACTGAACTGTGGCTGTCTCACCTCAGTGCTCTAATAAAATTCTATAAACATTATAATGTTTGTGCAGTCAAACAAATTGTGAAAATGAGAGCGATAAACCCTGTTAAAGGGGTGATGAACACTACAGTGGGCTGGGACACATTACCATTAACACACAATTAGCAGTGTTACACGCCTGAGTGGAAAAACACCCCTACACACACGCACACACACACACACACACACACACACACACACTCACACACACTTCTCATGCTTTTCACACCGCCCTTGGGGTTACCATGGAAACCAAATCTCTTAGCCCTAATTTTGTGTTTTACAAGAGTTCAATGTGATGCTTTTGTGATTTCTTTTCATGATGCGTATCTCTCTCTCTCGCTCTCTCTCTCTCTCTCTCTCTCTCACTCTCTCTCTCTCTCTCTCTCTCTCTCTCTCACTCTCTCACTTGTGTGCACATCTGACTGAATACCTCAAGGTTGTTTACCAGTGCCAGGGAAAATGAGAAAAACATATCCATTGAGGACGATTATCGAAGGATTATTCATTTAGAATGACCTCCTTAAAAAAAAAATAAATAAAAGAAAGAAAGAAAGAAAAAATTGTAAAATTTATCTGAAAAAAAAATCATGAAAATAAGATGAGTGGAAAAAATCATTAAATAAATGTAGCCTTTGCGATACAAGTGCAAAAAGCAGTGAAAATGATCTGATGTTTCAGAGAGAGAGAGAGAGAGAGAGAGAGAGAGAGAGAGAGAGAGAGAGAGAGAGAGAGAGAGGTAATTCTTTAGATGACTGAAGCAGCAGGATGAGGAATTATCTTGGAAATACAGATTAGAAAAATGGGGGACAAAAAAGCTATAAAGAGGCGAATATCTAGAGAAAGAGAGAACAAGGTGGTATCAACAAAGAAGAAAGTAGAAAATGAGAGTAACCAGACTGGTGGGTAACGGTGAGAAAGGAACAGAGGGAAAGAAACTGAGGAAAAGATGGGATATGGAAAAGGGAGAGGAAGATAGGAACGGGTATAACGATCAAGGGATACTGAGGTATAGTAAGAGAGCGAGGGAGAGTCAGAAACTCATAGAAAATGGGTTGAAAGAAGAGAAGGAGAAATGATGAAAGAGGAAAAAGGAAAGATGGAAGGATTATAAAAAAAAGGAAAAACATATACAGTACTGGGCTGAGGGATAGAAGGAAGGACGGAGGAAATTACACAAAAGGAGAAAGAGAGGAGCACTGAGAAAAAAGAGTGAATTTTATGAAGGTAGAGAGAGAGGGAGAGAGAAATTAAGCACGAGAGAGACGATGGAGCCACATAAAAGGAACACAGAAAGAATAATGTTCATATAAACTAAAAAAGAGAAGAGTGGAAGAAAAGAGGAACGTGAAAAAAGGATGGTGAGATTAAAGGAGCGGGAAGAGGAGGAGGAGGAGGAGGAGGAAGAGTGCAGGGCCTGGAAGAAGAGATACAGTTTCCAATGATCACTTTTGTGACTATGCAACTGGGCTCATATAACTAGCTGCAACATCACAAAAATGACAGTGGCAACCGCTAATTAGCTGGCCAACCAAAGAGAAAGAGAGAGAGAGAGAGAGAGAGAGAGAGAGAGAGAGAGAGAGAGAGAGAGAGAGAGAGAGAAAGGAAGAGAAGTGAGTGTAATGTGTCTGTCATTCATTGCATGAAACATTCATGACAGCACCAAAATTGCTTCCGACATCAGAACAAGTCTCGGCATTAAACATAGCAAAAAATCCGCTGAGAGAATGAAGTAAATCCACATGCTGAGAGAACGCTAGAAGATTCCAGTAGGATCCGGACAGAAACGTGTCCCATCATGTTGCTGTTGTTCAGAAGCCTAAAAATACAAATGGATGTTTTGCCTTTAATTACTGAGGTGTCTGATTTAAGGATATTGAGCTTTATTTACTTAGCTGAAGGGCCATAAAACTGGAAAACAATTCCACAGTCACTAGAACTATCAGTTAACGACGCAGCTCCAAATCACTTGTTAACATTAACGCTCTTGTAATAATACCTCATGGTTTCTATTGCAACAGCTCGTTCACACTGACTAGTATAAGAAGGAACCCCCACTATTAATTAACCTTCACTGTTCAGAAGTTTACGCTTGGAATAAACAGTGAAAATCATACAATTTTGAAGTCAATAACATCACACGACAGACTCATCTGAACACTGGGGTTATTTTAAAGGTCACGCATGGAACCGAAAGTTAAAGGAAGCGTGAACTGAAAGCTAAAAGAGACATGACATAAAAGAAAGAACGAAAATAAAACATTATTTTTGACCTTCACCTTTAGAAAAAAAAAAGAAGATAATCTGAGATAAATATAGGGAATTGTGACAGCCTGCTGCCATTACCAATATATTCCCATTTAAGCTCAAATAGATGGAAGAAAAGTAAACAGGAGGCTGGCAGATTTGCCGATATACTATTATTTACCCACCAGCGGCATGAATGTCTGTGTGATAAAGCTGAAGCCAACCGGCCCATTGTGAGTGTGCTTTCTCTTGCTCTATTAAAGACGTTTATACCAGAAGAAAAATTAGGACTTTTTGTGCCGCCATCAGCTTTTTCTTCACTATAGATTTATCGCTGAGCGTTTTTCCATTTAACGAAAGTGTCGGAATTAAGGATTGTTACAGAGGGACTGCTGCTTATTTGCGGTGATGCAAAAAGATAAAAAAAAATAATAACAACGATTGGATTTGAATGGTATTTTTTTGTGTATTTTTAACACCACAATAACCATGAATTGGAACTCGAAGGCCAAAGAACTGAACCTTCATTTAAACTTAAAATATGTTCAATTCAAGCAAGAACCTGAGCAGTTAATCATCTCAATCAAGATCCACAAAAATGAAATGTACAAGCTACTGGTTACTACTATAGAACTTTACACCCCCAAAACCAGGAAAAAAATATCTTTCCTGGTGTCCAGCCAGTAGAAAGATGTAAGTAAGATTGTAAGATGTAAGATTTACACACCTGCGGAAATCCAGCAGGGTTCGGGCTGACTCAGGAATATTCTGATCCATCCAGGATAGGAAGTGGAACTGTGTTACGGTACGTGTCTCATTGGTCTGGATGTTCTTCAGGTAGAAACTGCGCACCAGGAAGTCCTCGCACCAGATGTGCTCTGACACCAAGTTGACCTGGAGGTAAAAGAGGATAACTGAATCCCTGCTAGGATGTGCCAGAGGATTGTGGAGACTGAAAAGTCCCTCAAGATAAATTAAGGCACTGGTTTATGGAAGAACTGTAAAGGAACGTTTAGGCAAGAAAGACACTTCCATTCACCAGAATTTATTCATCAATAAAAAAACAGCATAGTCTATATCACAGTAGCGAATTGATGAATCTCCATACAATTTTTTAGTCTCAGGAAACTTGTCCTGAACCCTGTTTCTGGAGAAATGCTACCTTGCCAAGTTTAGCACTAAGCATCATCTAAGCTCACTGGATCCATGGAATCAATGACTTCTCTTCCTTCCTTACAGACCCACTCCACAAATACATCTACAAGACCAGGGTGGAATGTAGTGGACTGTCTCAAAAGGTTCTACTCAAGTGGACAACACACACCAATCAGAATGTTACCTCATAGATGTGGTACAGGTCAGACCCTTCGTCCGGCCAGTATTGGTGGCATTGTTTGGTTCCATTCTCTGATAGCGGTGTTAGCATGACGATCACCACGCAGCCGCTCTCCCACACCATCTACAACAGTGGAGAAATGAAGAAGAGCATAAGCGTTGAGTTCTTTCAGACAGATCTAGAAATACACAATCTGATCCTCAAGATCATGAACTGCAAGGATGCTCCTAAACACTTTTTTTTTTTAGATTCTGAGGCAACCAGTTTGGACTAGCAGTCCATACCACACCAAGCTACAGTAACATGTCATTTTCACAATTTACATCAGCAGTAGAATTTAAATATAATATTTTTCCCAGGATTATATTGTGAAGTACCTTGCATAAGTATTCACGGCCCCCATTCCATCCCGGCCCTCTTTTCCACACTTTCTAGATTCACAACCCAGACTTAATTGGGATTAAATATCACAAATCTACACAAAAATATTTTAGTTATGAGAAAAATCAATATCATTTGCAAACTAATTTACAAATAACAAAGAAATGTGGCATGACTGTGTAAGTATTCAGCAATAAATCCCTAAATTAGTTCTGCTGCAACCCAAAGACACATAATTACATAGAGGTTGTACGTAAGAAGGCACTGACTCTAAACAGATTGGCGAAACTATGCTGGAGCAGTTGAAAGCTATATTGAAAAGTATTTTTGAATTGCCCAGTTAAATGTTAGATGTGAAAATCCAAATGATAAGTTAAATAAGTCCATATCAGTCCCAGAATATAAAAAAAAACAAACAATGGAGTTCATTTTAAACTCCAAACTGAATTAAGTGATCCAGAGAATTCAGTGAATCTTAACTCCATCCTGCTGAAGCCATCCTAAGATTCTACTCTGCCATTATACAGTTAAATATACACGCCGTAACGCTCGGACTTTTATTGCCATTTGGATCCATGTGATAATTCTGAAGCAACTTAAATGTAGCATATGTTTCACTTAACAAAGTGTTCCCTTGCGGCCGAACTGGCTATTATTAGCAGAATCGTTTCCACGTTGTAATTGAAGTTTAAGTTCATCTCACGGCCCCGCTTTTCCTTCGCTCGGCTTGCCGCTGTCCCTCCCTCTCTATCTCCCTCGCTTCTTGTCTGTCTGAGCCGCCGTTACTCGCTCCATTTCTTCTAATCACACTTTCTCCGTGTCCTTCTGAGATATAATGGCCCTCTGTGGCCGTTAGGAAAATGAGGGGAAAACACTGACTTTTACGAGGGGCAATAAAAACACAATGGTCCTGACCATAAACTAATCACACTCACGTTCTGCGTGTCTCTTGGGAGCCGTTATAGTGAAATACACCGCGACGCTACGCCACTGGGACTGGCATGAAAAAAAAAACAGAGCATCACACAGCGGCACCTGAGATCGACAGCAAAAAGGTGATATATCGTTTAGATTGTGCTAACTTTTAGTTGTTAATTAACAGTGCTTTCATTTTTATTGATCTATTTAGTGCTCACCTTGTACATGTTGACATGGGTAAAAAATGGCACGATGCACCTGCTGTAACCATAGCAACACTATTTCCTGTCCTAGCTAGCATCGGCTACAATTTAGATTAGATTAGATTAGATTAGATTAGATTAGATTAGATTAGATTAGATTAGATTAGATTAGTAATGCAGTTAAAATAAAGAGTGGTGTAACTCTTGGGCTGTAGGGATTAGGAGGTTGTTTGTTGCTTCAGAGGCAGAAAATTGAAAGAATTAGAGCTGCTTGTGTGACTCAACAGCTACAATGTGGAAATTGCCCCAAAGGGTTTCTAGGCAATACATACAATGAAAACAAAATATGATATCTTTAAATTCTGTAAGTATTATGTGCTGTTTTAGCTGTTTTTTAATCTGGAATTACAGTAAGCATAACAGGACATGATCCATCCACAGGGCGGTCCCAGGTTTCTCTTTATCTCTCGGTCCCCAAAACTTCAAACACAGCCCACTATTTTTTCCCCATCGTTCCATTTCAATGCTTTTATTAAATGGCTGCTTAAGAATCGTAAAAATGATTTCTGATCTGGTTCTTCTGCTTCATTAGCTCATTAAGCCACTAAGTCATGATGTTTTGTTCGTCATTTCAGAGTAACGACTCTGCAAACTGGAGCCGTCTGATGAGCTAATGCAAACCTTCCAAAGCAGGTGATTAAACATTGTCAGTGAATAACGTCGCTACGCAAGGTTAAGCAAAGGTCAAAGCCTAAGCAGCAAACAATGGTGCTGACGGAGCAGAACAAATCCTGTTCATTCGCTTCACACCGCCGGAGCAGGTGACTTTCCAGATAATGACGAGCGCATTTTCTTTTGCTCGTAATCGCAACGACAGACAATGACATAAACATGCCGCAATAATCGACAGGGATCGATGCATTCATATTCATCGGGAATCTAAACGGAGCATGTTTAATGAAAGGTTTCATAGTCTGGACACTTCCTCCTCCTTCCGATTCAGACAGATAAAATTAATTCAATTGAAATCATAATTTTTTTTCAGGCAGTAATTGGTAAAATGATAAATACAAGCAACCGGTTACCTCAATTAGCAGCCGTCCCATTAGTTGGCAAATGCGTACCAGTTGCTAGGGAAGGTCGCCTGACATCAAAAGCATTAGAGTAATCAATTTGTGTGAGCAGGGAGTGCAATCAAAAGTGCTCTTTTAACAAAGAGAGCAAGATCTCCTACATGCCATCGTCTATCATGGAGCGTAAATGAATAGCAAACAGCACATCTTTTAACGGGTTGGATTTGAAATGCATGTCTCGGTGGTAAGTGATACGTCCTGACAGGTGTGATCTCCAGGTCCATCCTGAATATTTCTGGTCAGCGGCGCATCACTGATGATAAGATCCCAGGGAGCCTGGAGATACCTCAGATCACTGTGGATGGTTGCACTTTCTGTAGAAACCATAGAGATGGCACTAGGGCTGCAACTGGCATGATAACTTTTGCACTTAAGACTCATTTATGGAATTTGGTAGACACTCTCATCCAGAACGACTTACATTTTATCTCATCTTATACAACTGAACAATTTAGGGTTAAGGGCCTTTCTCAGGGGCCCAGCTGTGGCAGCTTGGTGGTCTTGGGATTTGAACTCACAACATTTTAAATGGTAGGTCGAAATCTTAGCCACTGGGACACCACACCCCTAAGAATACCAAGTCCCCATCAGTGATTAGTTCTTGTTTTTTAATCATATAGTAGGAGTGTAATGATTAATCACACTCACTGGTCACTCATCCAAAAGAGGATGACTTCCCTTTAGACTCTCTCAATGTTTCTTCTCAGGGAGTTTTCCCAGAATTTATACATTTCTGTAAAGATGCTTTGCAACAATTGGAATAAGCTGATATTTCTATGTGGTGTCATGTGAAATCCCTTCCCATTGCATTATTAAGATATTTTCATGTATAAACTACAGGAAAATGAAATCTTTTACTCTTTTAATCTTTTTATGTGCTTGGCTTTGGCAAGATATACAAACGTGGGAGAAAAACACTGTGAGGTTTCAGAGATCTTCAGGCAGACTGGCAGTTTTGTTAAACACAACAGATAAGCATCAAGACAAGGATAGAAGAAAAGCTAAATAGATAGTTTCTTAAAGCTGAGTTCAAAACTAAATCTCACGTTGGGATGAAAAGCTCAAGATCTCACAGCAACATCTGACAACTTTTCCCAAAGCCTTTTCTATACGCATTGTTGTATATGAAAGAAATCTATAGATGTTCCACTCTTAGTCCAATGGGATGTGATTCAGCTGCTTGTTCGGGATCAGATTTTGCAGGTGAGTCTGGGAATAAGAGCGATGGCTAATTTAAAAACATGACTGCACACAGCTCTGAGATACCACTATGCCCACTTGGGTACTTCCTGTCTACACTCATAGTGCAGTAACAGCTATTCATATAGCATTTACCTCAACATTTACTAAGACACCAGGTTTCATAACACGCCCACTTTAACTTCCACACTTTACTCCTAGCCGACTATTTGAAATTTGCTAGTAATTTGATGCTAGCTAGTATATTTTGTTGCTCTAGTATTTACTTCATGGTTGTGGATGATCCCATACAGATATCGTTAGACAGAAAATCCCTTGCTTCAGTGCAGTCTTTACTATTCCACCCAGAACTCAGGATGGATTCCGGTTTGATTCCAGTTCCTCTCAAGGTTTCTTCCACACCAGTTGTTCATTAAGGATTTAAATCTACATCCAGATGTCTGTTATAATGCTCTGTTCTAGATAAATTAACCTCTGGTAAGTTTATATTCCATCAAATCTTGGCCATCAGCTGTCACAAAGCTCTCAGAGCTCTGTCTCTTCAGTCATATTCAGGACAGCTCAAAATAACGAAAGCTGACAGAATTTCTGATTCAGTTTGAGGGTCAGACTGCTGAAAATAGCACAAGCTGTTATTATTCTGTGTATATGTTTCTGAGCAGGTTCCTTGCCCTGAAAAACACAGCACTATGAGTGCATTTAAATATCTGTGGCTTTCTCAAGTATCCAACTGCATTAGCTAGCTAGCATTAACTAGCTTTTCAGTATGCTGTATAACGTCTCTACGTAATCCAGACAGCTAATTACTCAGCAATAGTTATTACAAATATGACCCTGTTTTCTAGCTAGTGTTGGCAGTGAAGAGGAGCATTTATGACTAGAATTTCACTGAAAGCCTGTCAGTGTAGCTTAGTAATAACTAGCGAGATTAGAAAAACTCGGAAAAAGCAGTTGGAGGAAAACCAAACCATCGCAGGTTCCCGGCTCACCTGCCAGAAGTCAGCCACTGTAGATGACAGAGGACCCTGTGCAGAGATGTAGGCGGGGTTACGAGGGTCATGGTCCATCTACAAAAACAGTGAGAGAGAGAAAGGCATTAGTAGCAGTACACAGACAAACAAAGCTTATGTATTAAAATGATGCAGAAAGCTACTCTCCTGGTCCACTGGTGTACATGCAATTTTTTCATTCATTAATTTATTCATGCTCACCAATTAAGAGCAAATTGTTTACAATAGCAGATGGAAGGAATTTACAAATTACAAGATTAGAAAGAAAGAGAGAAAGAGAAAGAGAGAGAAATTGGGTCTAAAAGTTATTATAAGTCTAACAATAAATTGAGTTGCATTGATGCCATATGATCAATGATTCAGAGAGAACATAGAGGCCACTCCTTCTATACTGGGACTGACAGAATATATATAGGCCACACCTACTTATACTAATATCATTCCACCACTAATGGACACAGAGACCACGCCTCCTTCACTCCTTCACACAGAGGCCACGCCTCTTTCACTGAGACTGACACACACATAGGCCACTCATCCTTCACTAAGACTGACACACACACAAAGGCCACCGCTCCTTTGCTGAGACTGACACACACACACACACACACACGCACACAGAGACTCACACAGGCCACCCCTACTACACTGAGACTGACACACACGCACACAGAGACACACACAGAGGCCAGCCCTACTACACTGAGACTGACACACACACACACACACACACAGAGGCCACCCTCCCTTCACTGAGACTGACACACACAGGCCACACCTCCTTTACTGAAACTGACACACACACACACAGTCCACCCCTCCTTTACTGAAACTGACACACACAGACACACACAAAGGCCACTCCTACTACACTGAGACTGACACACACACACACAGGCCACCCCTACTACACTGAGACTGACACACACACACACAGGCAACCCCTACTACACTGAGACTGACACACACACACACACACACAGAGGCCACCCCTACTACACTGAGACTGACACACACACAAAGAGGCCACCCCTACAAATCACAAAGAAATTCATCGGCTGATCATCTGATGTGTCCAGAACCAAATCCTTCTTTGCAGTCTTATACAGATCATTTCTTTTCCCTCTTTCTGTCTTTCACTCTTTTCTGTGCTATGCACGATCTTCTTTTTACTCCGAGCAGTCACAGTGTCTGTGTGTTCTGTAATGCGCATGATTAAAGCCGGATCGCTGAATAAAGCCCCGCAGCACTCTAATCAAACATATTTATTGACGAGAGGCTCAGCATCTAGGAGATGAAACTTGTCTGTTTGTGCCTGTGTGTCAGACTGAAAGAGAAAAAAACAATAAATAACTCAGATGCAATTTATCATGCACTGGCTACGAATGAATAGCGATGGACAAATTAGCAGCCAAAAAAAAAAATCAATTAGAACATTTCAGGCAGCAGTAAAGTCTGTACTCTGATTTTGTTACACCAGAAGATTAGAGTTGGAAGGCATTTCAGTGACTTTTACAAAAATATAAAATGCAAATACAAATTTAAACAGTGTTTAAAATGAAGCAATGCTTCAAATCAGTACCTTTTAAATGAAGAGCTAACCATAATTCTGACTAGCACTTGTGAATGTCTGTCCTGTATGGAGCTCCTACCCAGTCCGTCCATGTCAGTATCACACGCTGTTCCCCGAGATCCTTTCAAGAGCCTGTCAGAAAATGTTGCTGAATAATCCACATTATCCCAGAGTGTTACAAAAGGAACTTCGTTAATGAGAAGTCGATCGTCAGCGGATTGGAACGCAGCCATTCTGACTGGACACAATAGGAAGCCGGCTAAGTGGAGCTCAGGTATGCTCTCTTGTAGGGGGATCAAGCTGGGACACTATTGTCCCCAGGCAGTGTAAGAGAGCATAATCCAACACAAGCAGGCTTTTCTCGCTAAAAAGAAGTCGAGCAAAATTTCAAGGAATTCTATTGAGATTGGAGTAGCAAGAGAAGCTTCCGGAGATCCCCCTGACTCATTTATGTACACTTACACAAGAACTCACTAATTGGATGTTAAAATTAAATGTTACATGTTCTTCGTGTTTGTTTTAATATTAGATTAGCAAAGCTAGCTAACTCTTCTAGCTATGTACCCTCAACCAAGGCATTAGCGATCTCCTTAATGTCTCTATACACATTGAATAAAAGTTTGTTTGTAATAGATTACCATGGAAATGAAATAAAAAATAAGAAACTTAAAAGTTGTGATTGGACCAACAGCAAGACACAGAATCGCCGTCTCACCTAATTAGCTTAGAATACATCAATACCTAAATATGGCATCATTAATGAATTAATTAATAGCCGTGTCTTTTTAAAATGGAGGTATTGCTTATCGTGAGGATAGATGATAGGAGGGATAGAAAGAGTTCTTGGTCAGCTTATCCTTCAAACCGTGGGAATTAACAAAACATTGACATTCTGATATTAATTCAACAACTTAACAAATTGAATTGAAGCGTTATAAAATATCCCATATTCTGCCCATGCAGAACAATTTCATGGCCTGGATTTAGCATCTTGTGGATTCATTATGTTGTGCAGACAATAAAAAATAAAAATCATCTGGGATACTAATCAATGTTCAGTGTTCATTATAAAAGCTAACCTGACTGAATTAGATCTAGCGCTATCGTAATTGCGGTATGGCCCTGACGTTCAATGAACAAGCAAGAAAAAAATCAGTCACAAAGCTCTATTGTTAGTATGAACGACATGCACAGCCATTAGCCTGGCTCCAAATGGATATAATTGCTTAGCACAACCTTTATAGTCAGCAAGAGCCATTATACACCAGACAGCTAATACCAGACTTTTGACTGCCCTTGTCTTGCTTCCCATAAAGAGAGATATTAAAGCGGATATATCATCTCAAACTCAAAAAGATGATCACGCTCGTAAAATCTAATTACTCCAAGCTGAGAAGTGGATCAGTGAAGTGCCAGCTCGACAATTACTCCAGAATCAGGAATTTTGGGCTGCGCCAGGAGATTTAACGACAAGGACCGACAGAAATACTGATGCAAATAAGGCTCCGGTCTGTCTGTCAAATCTGACAAACACAAAACCAATACAGTGAGAAAAGTCTGTGTATTACTGCCAGAAAACTGCAACCCTTTAGTTTTGCCAAGTGAGGAGACAAACAGATTCTTTATTAGCAGATTAAATCCTCCCTGATCTCTAGCAATGGCTTTTATTGAGGTTTTGCAGTCAGTCTTGAGGGCAAAACACACTGTTAAAGCGCTCAAAGTGAAGTGAGCCCAAAGCAAGACCACTTTTGTTGGATTCTTTCTGGCAGGAGATGCTTTAATCCTGGTCAGGTGTGCAATGAGTCTTCAACCTCTCCTGGGAACACTGGAAACTCTGGGAACTAAGTTGAACTAACCCTTGGATGAGATGCCACTCCACTCCACCTTTTATATTTCACCTACTGACATGTGACATAGTATGATATGGGAAGTAACCAGATCTCTAGAGTTGTTGCCTGACTCTGGACTTATGTACTCTGGTGGCTCAAGTGGCTATGGCTCTGGATTGTTGATAGGAGGATTGGAGTTCAAGTTCCAGCACTGCCACTGTTGGGCCCTTAAGCAAGGCCCTTAACCCTCCCTGCTCCAGGAGTGCTGTATCATGGCTGACCCTGAGCTCTGACCCTAGCCTAGAAGAGTTAGAATTTCCCCTGGTACAACAGTCCATCACTGAGTACCAAATCTTTACACCAAGGGGTAAATTAAAGTACCCAGTCCACTTACTGACATATTGTAGAAAGGAGGGAGGAACCCTGGGGACTCATAAGAAATCCCTGTGGATGCTGGAAGAACTTTTATCATTCAGAACAGACCCTGCTACACCACTGTGCCAGCTATTAAGTCAAGTTCAAATCTCACGACCAACATTTGGCCACTGCTGGGCCTTAGAGCAAGGCCCTTACCCCTCAACTGCTCATACGTCATAATAAATATATAAATGTAAATGTTAATGACCACAAACACTCGGAAGGTTGCATATAGGCTTGTGAGAGTTCCTACAAACTTAAAGGCTGAATTTGCAAGTAAAATTGTGGATAGTGTTTTTTTTTTTTTTTACAAATGATAAATGATACAGGAGATCATGGTACTAAAGACATGTTCATTAGTCTAAGAGCACCATGGAGGCTGGTCGCTCATCTTCCTGATTAAATCCAGATCAGGAACACTTCAGTTTAAATTACTGCAGGATTTTCAGGAAATAATACCAACTAAGTTCATTAGAAAATCTTGTAAACAGATGTACGTGGGCAAGATTGGTCAAATGAGTAGGACTGAGGAAGAACCCTGTCTGAAGGTTTTTACTGAGGATGCACAGAGAATGAATATTCAGAACTTTCCCACATGGTCATATTGAAGATACTAATGGACTGACTCTGAATATTTAGTTAATGATTGTTTAATGCTATTTGTGTTAGTTTGTGTTTACTCTCTTTTCCTGTCTTTTCTAAATGTATTATATTGTGAGATATAATTCTTTTTTTATTTAGATTTAAATTGCTTTCATGTGAGCACAAATTCCAAATAATTAAAAAAAAACCACATATACATATAGATAACATTCATTTAACGTCTCTGTTTTTTAGAAATCTTACAGATTTTCAAACAATCCCTGCTCCCCCTTATGGGACTCCGCCCCCTTTTGTTATTACCATGACAACAGCAGCAAAAGATCTCTTTTATGATGTTGCCAGTTTCTCATCCCTGATGAGACAACGTGTGTGTTAATGTGTAATAGAGAAGTGTGTGTGTGTGTGTGTGTGTGTGTGTAAGTGTGTGAAAAGGCCAAAACCTTCAATCCTGAGCAGCCACTTAACTGAAGACAGGAGGACACAAGGAAAAAAAAAATGTCACAGATGACTCATTTTGAGGTTATTCTGCTGCGACTCTGCTAACGAGGCAGCAGGCAGCAGCATTTGACAGATGTAATTATGGCGGTTTTCATGTCAGGTTCCTGCCGGGATGTAATTACGAGGCCCCCTGTGCACTGACAGGAAAAGAAAACCCCTCACTTTCTTTTGTTTTCCCTTCGAGGGGGTCCAGGGTGATGGAGAGAGCAGGAGAGCAGATTGACTTCAGCATTAACCCTATGTCCTGTGTTCTTTTCACTGCTGAGCACTGACTCGGGATGGCTGTACTGTATATTTTATAGAGAAGTAACTTTAACACATAACAAATCAAATATCATCTCAGAGCTGAATTAAAGATACAACTAAATAAACCAACAACCAATCACTGAGACTGATACAGGCACACGCACAGAGGCCACACATCCTTCACTAAGACTGACACACACAGAGGACACGCCTCCTTTACTGGCACACACACACAGACGCCACTCTTCCTTTTCTAACACACAGACACACATACAGAGGTCATGCCTCCTTCACTAAGACTGACACACACAAAGAGGCATTGCCCACTTTACAGACACAAATAAACAGAGTCCATGCCTCCTTCACCAAGACTGACAAAGACAGGCACACACAGAGGCCACACCTCCTTTACTGACACACACACAGAGGCCAAGCCTCCTTCACCAAGACTGACAAAGAAGCCACGCCTCCTTCACCAAGACTGACAAACACAGAAGCCACGCCACCTTTAATGACACACACAGAGGCCATGCTTCCTTTACTGACACACACAGAGGCCACGCCTCCTTCACTTACACTGACACACACAGAGGCCATGCCTCCTTCACTTACACTGACACACACAGAGGCCACACCTTCTTTACTTAGACTGACACACACAGAGGCCCACCTCCTTCAGTGAGACTGATACACAAAGGCCACACCTCCTTCACTGAGACTGACACACAAATAGGCCACGCCTCCTTTTCTCAAACACACACAGGCCACACCTCCTTTACTCTCTCACATACACACACACACACACACACACACACACACACAGGCCACACCTCCTTTACTCGAACACACACAGAGGCCACGCCTCCTTTACTCGAACATACACAGAGGCCACACCTCCTTTACTCTCTCACATACACACACACACACACAGGCCACACCTCCTTTACTCGAACACACACAGAGGCCACGCCTCCTTTACTCGAACATACACAGAGGCCACGCCTCCTTTACTCACACACACACATAGGCCACGACTCCTTTACTCACACAAACACACACACACACACACACACACACATATATAGGCCACGCCTCCTTTACTGACACACACACACACAGACACAGAGGCCACGCCTCTTTCACTGAGACTGATACACAGAGGGTCATGTTTTAACATCTGTGTTATATTTGCAGCATTTTATAAACACTTCAAATTTAAAATGAACATTAACTGTTCAACAACATTTAAAGTAGAATAAATGTGATTTCAGTATCAAGGAAAAGTACAACAGTCACACAGGAAGGAAGTACAGTTCAGTGAAGATCAGTACGCACTATGAGGCTGGCGTTTATGTAATCCGAGCCGCTCTGGTTATTCTCTGCCTTTAGCATCACTCTGGAGTGATCGTCTGTAACAGAAGAGAATAAAAAAAAATCAGTCTGTCTAATAACATCTTTAACACACTTATAACATATGTACTACATATTATTACACAAATCCATTTTAACTGCAGTTTCTAGGTCATATTTCTTTGAATGAATAAACAAACAATGCGAAAAGGGAAGCAAGTTTTTGCATCTCACACAAAACAACCACAAAACAACAATTATCAATATATTTTGAGGAAATATGATTAGTAGTCATAAAAATATCATGCAATTAATGTTTAGATATAATAGCCCTGTGTGTTGCATGCTTAGTATACGTATCATGAGGGTTTAACGACTGACATGTGAGCACGCAGTTGGGCCGGTTCTTCTTGGTGTTGTTTTTATCCTGAGCCGATGAACACACGGCCGGCTCGGCCTGATAACCGCACAGAGCTACCCACTCCTTCTCCAAACGATCCTGATTCTGCAGATGATCCTCCATATACGCCTGCACACAGGAAGATGAAGAGGAAGAAGAGGTAGAAAACTTGAGTTAGGTTATTTGTCAGGGTATATAAGAGTCTATAGGAGTCTATACGATTCTATAAGAGTCTATACGAGCCAATAGGAGTCTATTTGAGTCTACAAGAGTCTATATGAGTCTATAGGAATCTATAGCAGTCTATAGAAGTTTGTAAGAGTCTATATTCGTCTATAGGAGTCTACAGGAGTCAAAAGGAATCTATAGGAGTTTATATGAGTCTGTAGGAGTCTATAGGAGTCTACAGGAGTCAAAAGGTATCTATAGGAGTCTATAGCAGTCTATAGAAGTCTGTAAGTCTATATTAGTCTATACGAGTCTACAGGAGTCAAAAGGAATCTATAGGAGTTTATATGAGTCTATAGGAGTCTACAGGAGTCTATAAGAGTCTATAGGAGTCTATAGGAGTGTTATGTTGAAGAGGAGGAGGAGGGATTTGCGTGTGAGAAAGAAAAATATATAAATCATTATGGCAGAGTTGTGAGTATGCTAACTCTCATACACACACAAACACACACACACACACACAAACAGTAAACTCAAACACAGACTGTAATGTGTGTAATCTTCAGTCAGGTCACCATAAATGAAGCAGCATCCAAGAGGCAGGTACTTCATTCTCTAAACTGTTTCAGTACCCCCATCTCTCTCTCTCTCTCTCTCTCTCTCTCTCTCTCTCTCTCTCTCTCTCTCTCTCTCTCTCTCTCTCTATCATTCTTTTCCTCAGTCCCTCCCTCTGCTCTGTTCTTTTGTCTCTGTTGGATTCAGCTACCCAGGAAAGAAGGCTTAAACTCAGACAATCTTATCGCCTTGTGTGTGAGTGGAGAAAAGCGCTGATTGAAGTTCGGCTCTTTCAGCGCTCTTAATTGCGTGTGTGATTGCCAGGGACCAACCCACCTTTCTCTGTCTCTCTCTCTCTCTCTCTCTCTCTCTCTCTCTCTCTCTCTCTCTCACACTCTCAGTCTGTTCTTTTGTGCTGCATATTTGGGATTAGTGTCTGAGATTGACAAGTGAAGCTGCTTTGTGCTTGCGTCTGTCTCTCTGTTGGGATGGATGGATGGATGGATGGATGGAGGTATGATTGTAGAATGACAGAAAGAAAAGAGAGAAAAAAAGGAAAGAAATGAAAATATAGTGAGCAGTAGAAGTGAGAGGTAAGCTGGATCAGAGCTGCCTGAAGTATTTGTTTTCTTAATCTGTTTATTTTATTCTACAGCTCCAGGGATGGACAGATGTGAGTGGAGCAATGCACTTTAATAAATCATTAGGGGTCCAAGCAATTTTTTTTTACACATCTGGTGCAAAGATCACACAAACAGGAAAGACCATATTTGGCAGAAAGTCTCAGTATCCATCTCACTATATACTGGAATATGATGGGAGCTATGTAAGCCTGGTGGTGGCGCTGTAGTGCATCGTTACCCTCTGGTAAATATCCTTTATATATATATATATATATATTATATAATAAAAAAGGTATATTATTCTAAAAGTTCCATTACAAAAAATACACTGTTATTGGACATTGTTGTTGTTTTCCTGGTTATTTGGTTGCTTTATGCAAACCTGATGCACACTAAGAAAAGTCTAAAGACAGACAATATGGCTGCCACAATGGATTCCATTAACCATCAAAAAAAGACCAGGAGAAATGATTTCTCTTTGTGTTTTCTTTCTACACAACCAGCACCACACCGGATTGATGGACACACATTTAACCCCTTTCACCCTGAGGTGATGATGTCATTCCATGGGTTTGTATATGATTCTGAACTCTCGTGAAGCCGTGTGAAAGCCGGTTATTCCTGCACGTCTGGAGCCACATGTTCTCCTCCTGCTCTCTCCAACACGAGGCTTCAGTCATGTCATATCTTATGAGCTTATGTTGGACGAGACAGGGAACTTAATCGAGGCTATTACGGTCAGTGTAGTATTCATTATTTAGCGGGTGAGAAATGACTTTGATTAACAAAGCTGAGAAGAGCTTTAATGAGATTAATGCAGTAGGATGAAAAAAACTGAAGCATTGCTTCACTGAGGAACAAAAGGGTCATTGCTCTGGATCGACTCGGATACGGATTCACACAAAACTTCAAATACAGTGATGGACAGTTCAAGGTAACTGAATAAATATCACAGACTTTGGTTACTTTGGGCACGTTCGCCTCACACCTCCAGGGTTGGGGGTTCGATTCCCACCTCTGCCTTGTGTGTGTGGAGTTTGCATGTTCTCCCCGTGCCTCGGGGGGTTTCCTCCGGGTACTCCGGTTTCCTCCCCTGGTCCAAAGACAAGCATGGTAGGTTGATTGGCATCTCTGGAAAATTGTCCGTAGTGTGTGATTGTGTGAGTGAATGAGAGTGTGTGTGTGCCCTGTGATGGGTTGGCACTCCGTCCAGGGTGTATCCTGCCTTGATGCCCAATGACGCCTGAGATAGGCACAGGCTCCCCGTGACCCGAGGTAGTTCAGATAAGCAGTAGGAAATGAGTGAGTGAGTGAATGTTTAAATAGTTTAAATGTGTAAATCTGTTCCACGTGTTTGAATTCCCGCCTAAAGCTGAGACTCGAACCCACAACGCTGGCGAGTTTTATTACGTTTAAATTAAAGTTAATTTTCTTATAAGCAAACCTCAGAGTGGTTTAGGAACTGAATGATCAGAAACTCAACATTTCTCTACAGACATTTCTCTCCTTGTAGGAACATATAAAAAAATATGGAAGACGTGGTCTTTCATGACAGATAACGTTGCAGATTCGCTTAGAATTTGCTTTAGCACAACAGCAGACTGTATTTTGTGTATTGTTTTTTTTTGTTGTTTGTATAATTAAAGGAATGGCGGTGATGGGATAAATAAATAAATAAATAAATAAATAAATAAATAAATAAATTCGAATATTGATAGTAAAATAATAATCATGCATAAACAGATTTAAAAAATATAACACAAGTAAAAATGAAATGAAAAAATATTATTAGGTTTTATACAGTTAGTAAGAGCAGTTGGGTAACATGCGGCGCCTCTGCAGCTCATCCGTCTCTAACTCCGAGCCTCCCGTCACTTCAGCAGATTTCATCATTCTCCAGAAAGTTGACGTGGTGTGGAAAAGCCAGATCTTTGATGCTGCAAGATTTTTCAACTTATCTACAAAATATGTGCGACTCAGGAATTTTGTTTTGATGTTAATTGCTCTACTGTGTCAGTCTTCATTTCTCACTCCACAGCCAGGCAAATTATCCAGCATTCAACTCCCACTGACAGCATGGATGGAGGAAAAAAAGCGAAAAGTAAAAAGCAAAAAGTAAAGACGTTACTTGTTTACGTGGCTAAAGTCCTTCTCTTTTGTTTAGACAAACATCTGGATGATGTATTTAAACCATGAAGCTCGCTCAGTATGATGCTCCATTGCTTTATGATTTTGTTAAACTCGACTGTTGCGGTCACAGTTTAAGTAATCTGTAAGTACCGACTTAACTAGAACTAAACCGAGGGGTGGGGATGAACACTTATCTAGGATATGGCCGGGGCTTAACATTTAAAAAGTACGAGATCTAGAACTAAAGCAAGGGGTGGGGCAGAGTGTAGTATTTAAAAAGGATGAGGTCATCACTTAATTGGGATGAGGGGAAGGGCTTAACAGTTAACTATAACGAGGGCCTGGGCTTAACACTTAACTGGAATAAGGGGCGGAGCTTAACACTTAACTAAAACAAGGGGCGAGGCGGAGCATAGTACTTTAAAAAGATGATGTCAACACTTAACTAGGATGAGGGGCGGGGATTAACAGTTACCTAAAACAAAGGGGGAGGTGGAGCAAAGCACAAAAAGAATCAATTTAACATTTTACTGGGATTAGGGGCGGGGCTTAACAATTTACTACAGCTATTGGGGTGGTTTATCCCTTAATTAGAGCAAGGGGCAGAGCTAAAAACTTAACTAAAACAAGAAACAGCGCTTAACACTTAACTAGGTTAAAGGGCAGGGCTTAACACTTAAGTAGGTTAAGGGGCAGGACTTAACACTTAACTAGGTTAAGGGGCAGGGCTTAACACTTAACTAGGTTAAGGGGAAGGGCTTAACACTTAATTAGGTTAAGGGGCGGGGCTTAACACTTAACTAGGTTAAGGGGCAGGGCTTAACACTTAACTAGGTTAAGAGGCAGGGCTTAACACTTAACTAGGTTAAGGGGCAGGGCTTAACACTTAACTAGGTTAAGGGGCAGGGCTTAACACTTAACTAGGTTAATGTGTGGGTTATTTTAGAAGTCCCTCACCATCATGATAGTCTGTTAGTTATTTCCTGCAGCTCAGCAGAGGGAAAAAAACACAACACACCAATCCGAGATTTTGCGATCAATCACATGATCAACGAAAGCAGAGAAGAAAAGGGAAGAAAGAAGGATTAACTATTCATGAGACTATCATTAGTAGTAAATGAATGTGGAATAGAAGTGTTCAGGTGATTAACGATGGAGTGAGAGGAAGACAGGAATAAAGATTCAATCAGCTTTGTGTCATTTGAAATATTTAAAGTGTTGATATGAATGTTTAGGTATCTTACTAATGTAAATCTTTTAAAGGTATACTCCAGTGGCTTGGTGTTGCTGAATATTTGCTGAAAGGTATAAATAAATAAATAAATAAATAAATAAATAAATAAATAAATAAATAAATAAAATACAAAAAAATAAACTTACAAACTTAGATGTTAACCTTTTAGTAACCGTTGCTAGTATTAAATTCCCTCAATTTATCCTAACCAGAACTAACAGCTGACATGAAAATCCATCACAACATCATTAAACATAACAAATAGGAATGTCAGTTTTTTCTCTAGCTAGACCTCACAGAACCCTGTGGTTTTACAGAACCTGCCTGGAGAACATCTAACTCTGTTAGCCAAGTAAATTGATGATTTAATTAAATAGATCAAAAGCATTATTGTTTCCTTCTCCAGCATCTCTATTAGCTGTTTGTGATAAATACAGCAGTGAAAGTGGCATTGGCTGCTCATTACTGATTGATCGGCTCATAGAGCGAGTCTCTGGTGTACACACATGACTGTATACAGTACACACATGACTGTATACACACATGACTGTATACACACATGACTGTATACACACATGACTATATACACACATGACTGTATACACACATGACTATACAGTATACACACATGGCTATATACACACATGACTATATACAGTACTCACATGACTGTATACACACATGACTATATACAGTACACACATGACTATATACAGTACTCACATGACTGTATACACACATGACTATATTCAGTACACACATGACTATATACAGTACACACATGACTATATACAGTACACATATGACTATATACAGTATACACATGACTGTGTACACATATGACTATATACAGTACACATATGACTATATACAGTACACACATGATTGTATACACACATGACTATATACAGTACACACATGACTGTATACACACATGACTATATACAGTACACATATGACTATATACAATATACAGTATACACATGAATATATATATATAGTACACACATGACTGTATACACACATGCCTATATACAGTATACACATGAATATATAGTACACACATGACTGTATACACACATGACTATATACAGTACACACATGACTGTATACACACATGACTATATACAGTACACACATGACTCTATACAAACACTGTCACTGTAACAAATGATCATGGCTTGGTATACAGTAGTAATTAGATAATGGTATGGAGTTACCTCAGAACAGCTGCTGTAATCAAACAGCCCTGGTTTAAACACAGACTCCTCCTCCTTTTATAGGGTGCCATTACTTTGCTCGTATATCCATTATTTGTCTTAATTTGATTAAAATGACCAGTACATAGCAGTATTTAGTAGACCATTGCTATGCTTGTAAACAATAAAGAGACCAATACCTCAGCCGTTCCTCCCGATTGCAAAAATATCGTTAGTTATTAAAATGATTGATGTACAATTTTTCAGAAATGTCACATCGTGTTGTCAGGCGTCCGAACGGGTGCTTATTTTTTACCTCATGTTATTGCACCAGATTCGTTTCCATGACGACAGAAGAAGCTTGTGGTTATAAGCAGTTACAGGTTGAGTAATTCTGGTCTGTCTTTGTGGTATCCATTTCTTATCCGCTAATTAGCTAACAATCATCTCAGTGAAGTTGATATTGAGCTAGCTTGTTAGTTTACAGGCTTAATTTATATTGTTTTAAAAAAATCTACACAGTTCGCCTACAATCCTCAACATGAAACTAGCTAGCTAATGCTAGATAGCCTGCTCATGTATCTAACGAGGAGCTGTCAATAATGAATACATTTAGTTAGCATGAGCGTTGTTGGAACAGCACCTTGTCTCTCAGAGCCATAACATCACTCAAAAAACCTTCTACATCCGAGCCACAAACACGGACTATCCTACACTAGCAGCAGTAACAGTTATGTCTCATGACCGCAGTAAGGAACAAAAAAAAAGGGAACCTGTCAATCAAAAAGGAGAGTTAGGATGAGAGGCGATTGAAATTCCACTCAGACTCACTCAAGATGAGTGCAGACTGCAGAGTGCTCTGCTTTTCTCTTTCTTTTAAAGCTGCGGATGAGAACGCTCATAATTGTAAGCTCTGACAGATCTCTGGAGGTGTGGAGCTAGTCAGGCTTCTTATGACTTCATTCGGGTAGAAAGCAACACGTCTATGATATTAACATCAACACGATGTTATTCCCTAAAACGTCAATGTTATTTAGTATGATGTGATTCCTTCCCGCTGTTACTTCTAATTAGGAAACTCTCCTAATCTCCCAATCCAAGTCAACTGAAGAGAAGAAGCCTCCAATCAATTCGATTCAATTCAAATTTATTTGTATAGCGCTTTTAACAACTTAACATTGTCTCAAAGCGGCTTTACAGAACATAAACATAGAACAAAAAGGTTAATATAAAGAGTAATATAAAGATTAATAGAATACAAAAATTCAAGATTAATTTAAGATATATTTAAATGTGTTTGTATTTATTCCAAATGAGCAAGTCTGAGGTGACTCAGGCAAAGAACACAATGAAACGTGTTCACAAAGTTTGCTTGAGGTAATACAGCTATACTGGGAATACTGGGATGTGGTGGGAATTCACCCTGGACTGAACACCAGTCCATTTACATTTACAGCATTTAGCAGACGCCCTTATCCAGAGCGACTTACATTTTTTATCTCATTTTTATACAACTGAGTGTTGCTCAGGGGCCCAGCAGCGGCAACCTGGTGGACATGGGAATCGAACTCACAATGTTCCGATCAGTAGTCCAGCACCTTAACCACTAGGCTACCACATCCCTGTCCACCACTCATACGTGGGCCACGCACACATAGGGCCAATTCAGCATAATCAATGGGATGAATACAATGAAAGGAAACCTGGAGAACCTGGAGGAAATCCACATAGACATACAGAGAATATGAGAATTCTCCCCAGACAGAGAGTAACTCAAGCTCAGGGTCCGACCCGAATGGGGACTTTCCCATTTATACACCGGAATGTTTGAGAAATCAAACAAAAACTTTTAAGACCATTAACAAATCACTGGTTCAATATTTAACCAATAAGGAAATAGGAAAAATAAACCAATGGACATCATGATAAACAATTCCTAACAATTATTAACCAGTAGAAAACATTTAGAAACCTAATATAAACCAGTAAAATTATTACAAACCATGACAAACCAGTATAAACCACTAAAATTATTATAAAGCACAAAAACAGTATAAACCACTATTGTAACGACGGGAAACAGAGCGGACCCAAACGCAGGATAGCATAAATCAAAATAGGGTTTAATAACTGAAAACATGAAACAGGACGCAGACTAGACAGGACAAATCACAGTAGATGCCGCACTGCACGAAGCAACGCGGCACAGTTAAATACAAGAAGACAATGACACAATAAGGATCAGGTGTGATGACAGGGAGGAGCAGACGAAGGCGGGGCAGACACGTGACGAGAAACATAAACAGATGCACGTGGCCAGAGTCCGGGCAGAGTCCTTACAGAGCCCCCCCCCAAGGCGCGGCTCCCGACGCGCCAATCCGTCCAGGCAGTCCCGACGGGCCCGGGAGGGGGGAGCAAGGCACACGGCG